>NW_022147166.1:328262-440150 GCF_002938485.1 Sitophilus oryzae
TGCAATAAGTTGGGTAGAATGGACATACATCTGGCATCAGAAAAATCAGAACTAGTCGTTCTGGTAGGACATCGCAAGACGACGAACTTAAATATCCAATTGGGAAATTGCCACATCAGACCTAAAAAGGCAATAAAATATATGGGCGTTTGGCTTGATTCTGGGATGCGCATGACTACACATGTCCTTAAAATCAAGGACAGGACGGTTGATACCATCAAACAGCTGACCAGAATCACTCCCAATATATTAGAGGCCCCAGTGACGAAAAGAGGAGAATGCTTGCCTCGGTTGTGCATCCGATGATCCTGTACGCCTCGCCCATTTGGAGCAGGGCAACAGACTATAAATACTATGAAAAAGTCCTTGAGAAAATTAACAGAATGCTAGCCCTACGCGTAGTGTCGCCGTATCGTACAGTTTCCACAGAAGCTGTTCTCGCTCTAGCAAAAATCCCCCCAATTATCCTACAAATCGAGGAAAAAAATTTAATATACAGGCACGGCTCAGGGTATCGATCAGAGGCCAGAAAGATAATACTGGACAAATGACAGAACAGATGGGAGGCATACCAGGATCGAATTAAGATATTTATCCTGGACGTGAGGGTTTGGATAAACAACACGTAGACGAAAACGGACTACTACATCACACAGGCGATGACAGGGCACGATGCTTTTGGAGAGTACCTGTTTAGAATAACTAAGGCGGAATCCACAAAATGCTGGTATTGTGAAGCATCAGACACGGCCAATCACACATTATTCGAGTGTAGTACGCATTTGGAGACTAGAGCATTGGCGGAACAAATATGCAAGGTAAAAATCACAAGAGAAAATGTTGGTGAGTTTATGATGGAAACAGGAGAAAACTGAGAAGCAAACACCAGCATGATGAGAGCCGTCTTGCTTAAAAAACAGGAAGATGAGAAAAGATAGAAATTTAGCAGACACAGACATAAGTGGCGAAACAATCTTCAGTCTTGAAGTAATGCCGAAAGGCGCTTCCGAGATTAGAGAGGTAACTCTACAGATGTGTTTTTGGTGGGTATGACTCGGTGAGAGGTGACCCCCACACTCTGGTTGTAAAGGCGTTTCCATCTATAAAAAAAATGGTTCCTGCTCTGGACCAGAACGGTTCTGGTCCAGTTAGTGCAGTGTTCAATTCTTCCTAGCTATATCATTTGCTTTTTATTTGCCTTTATCCCTTGGTGAGCAGGCAACCAGAGTAGGAGGACTTTATTTTCTTTGCCTAATTTGTTGAGCTTCCTAGGCATCTCTTTGACCAACTTCGAGTTGATGGTTACTGAGTTGATCGTTTAGTGCCGTTTCTGACTATCGGATGGATGGCACTCTCCTGTTTTCGATAGTTCCTATCTAAGATAAATTTTCAGGCCGCATCTTTCGATAGCGTAAATTTCGCCTGAAGGATGTTGGGGTAGGTGCCCATTGGTTTGGAGTTTTTAGTTTTCGGCCTAAATATCCCTATCCCTGTCCCTTGCTTTGTTTTGGAAGCATCAATATACAACGTTATGGTATGGTCTTTTATATACTGAGTGTTGCTTCTTCCCCTTTAATATTTTTATTACTCAATACTCCAGTCAGGTGTTTCTCAAAGTTGTAAATTTGGTATGTCATCCACTGGAGTTGATAAGTGGAATTTTCCTTTGAGGGTTTTCCAAGCCCCTGATCTGAAAATTCTCCCAGTACTGTTACCGTCAATGACCATTCTAATCATTGTCGTACTGGTATAACTACCGACAACAATGTGCAGTGGTGTTAGTCTAAATGACCTCCATTGCTGCTGTTGGACATGTTCATGGCACCTGTGATGCAGATACATGCCAGTCTCTGCACTTTGCACATGTTTTGCCTTGCTGTACGTTGCTCTAGCTTTGTATACCAAGCAACTGCTCCATAGGTAATCATGGGTCTTACTATCATGGCATACATCCAGCGCAGAATGTTAGGGGCGCAGTTATTTCCCGCCAGTTTTCTGCATATCATGAGAGCCTTTGTATTTTGTTGGTAATGTTCTTAATATGCCAGTTCCAGAGAAGTTTACTATCCAGGGTTATTCCCAGATATTTCACTTCCTATGATGGCAGTATTTCCTTCCATCTAGATGGATTCTTTTCAAGTTTTCAAACTTCGCTTTCTGGTGAATGGCACTACCGCGGTTTTATCTGAGTTGATACTCAGCCCGACAGTCCTGCACCATCTCTCAGCGATGCGGAGTCCTCTTTAGATAATATCACACAAGGTGCCTTCATGTTTCCCTCGTGAAATCATGACTATGTCATCTGCGTACCCTATGCAGTGTATTACCGCTAGAGTTAGTTCTTCCAGTAGTTCATCCACTACCAAGCTTCACAGTAGGGGGGAGGTCACTCCACCTTGTGGAGTTCTTTACGTTGTTTTAACAACTACAGTTTTGGTACCTATCTCCGAGGCTAAGAAACTTGCGACAATAACAGGCTTAAACAAGGATGAATTACTCCATGTAGCACAAGATCGATAGCAATACAGAGGTATCGTAAACATGGTAAACATAGTCGTTAACATTTTTAGAAATAGGACACTTGAAGAAGAAAGAAGAAAACCTGCTCAATGTTTACTTGGTTTTCTGATCCCACCTCAAAGCTCGATCTAGATCATTTCGCGAAGTAGTACGAGGAGTGTGAACACGCACTTCTAATTTTATCGAGGTATTTCACAACACATCTCGCGGGTAGTGTAATGTAAAACAGTGGCGACTCGTCAGGGTAGGCAGGGTAGGCGGCGCCTACCATACAATTTTGTCAAAATTTAAAGGGTTTATTACATTATATTATTTACTATTAATGTTGCCAATACATAAAAATAATGTTAATACACGGAAGTGTGTTGTAATAATCAATATTAATTTAATATTTTTGGTCTTGTATATTAAAATATTCACTACAGTTGGCGTCCGCTGACAGCGCCGCCGCCGCTGCGTTAGAAAACAAAATAATTTTGACCGTTGGAGTAAATTGAAAATACCTTTGTTCGGCGATTTCTACATCGCCTGTTCTCTAGTCTGTTCTAGCACTATCAGAGTAGATGCACGACGCACGACAGTCTTCTCTCTCTGTCCAACTCATCGTTCGGTATCGACGTGACGTAAGTCGAAGTTATATCGTATTAAGAGCTCGAACGCACTGACGGCCAGGTCGCAGCGACCGGCCAACGACCACCAATAAAATGATACAACGCGCACTAACGTCCACGCCCAAACCGCCGCAGCTTGCTCGCTACGACCCGTTATACCATTATATGTCAAATGATACAACGCGCACTAGCGTCCTGGCCGTTGGCTGGTCATTGCGACCTGGCCGTCAGTGCGTTTGAGCTCTAAGGCGAGGCTTAGGCGAAATGTTCGGTCGCCTATATCAATCTTTTCGACCAACACAAATTAATGAATAAATTGCAGGTATTAATAATTTACGTATAATTTATTGCGATATAAATTAATTTATGGAGAATAGTCTTGGAAATATAGGGGGAACAAATAGACAAAACTAAAAATTTTTCACCTACCCAGTACCAGGGGTCACGAGCCGCCACTGGTGTAGAATCTGAAATCTCCTGCTGTGGACTCATATTTCTAGTATTATTAACATCCAGAAGTATTTCGCGAGAAACTTTGCGAGTAGTGTAGATTAGGTTTAAAACTTTTATCTATCTTAGTTAAATATAACAAACTGTTTTACTATGTATTTTCATTTTTAATTAATTCTATTAATTTACTAATCAAAAGTTTTAAGGGAGTTTTTATGTATTTTAGAATATTACCAGTTAGTTAGAATTAAACCAGTTTAATCTTGGAAGAATATCACACTTTTGAACATATTTTGTATACGAAATAAAGTATTTGAAATCTGACAAGCTTATTTTATACAGAAACTTTTATAAAAATACGTTTTCTAAATATTTTAAAAGATGCAATATACACTCATGGACAAAATTTTTTAATATTTTAAATTTTCAAAATTTTTTCCATCTATATAAATTTTAATTAATATCATGCAACAAACAAGAAAGAACGATGTATTTTACACATTTTGAATAAGGATTATTAAATTATTGTTGACAGTAAATCGTAAAAAAATAATGTTAATTTTATGAAAATGAAGGATACTTAGTTTCAACTTAAATGCTTCAGAAGTAAGTAAGTATAACCTTTTGAATGGAAAAATAGGGAATAGTTAATAACGAGTATTCCCACCTCGAGCTCTAATTACTACGTGCACTCTTCTTAACATGTTACTAATTAAAGTTTGAATATATTCTTGAGGATTTGCATTCCACTCGTGTTGTATCGGATATCAAAGGTCTTCTAGTGTATTTGGAACAGGATTTTTTCGTCGTATGCAACGTTTTAGCTTATCCCACAAATGCTCAATGGGATTTAAGTCTGGGCTATATGGTGGCCAATCTAATCTTTGAATCTGGACTACATCAAGATAATTAGTCACTATGCAAGCTGCATGTGGTCGAGCATTATCGTGCATAAATAAGAATCTGTCGTATCCAATGAGGCCTACATATGGCAAAACATGATCTTGGAGGATATTTTTAATATACCAGTTACTGGTCATTCGTCCAATAATTTATATGAGTTCGGTGCGCCCCTCCCAATGAATTCCTCCCCATACCATTATACCGCCACCTCCAAAACTAACAGTCTGTATAAGGTTGCAGCTTCTGTATCGTTCCGCGACTCTTCTATAGACATGATCTCGCCCATCTGGCTTCCATAATTGAGGGGTTTCTGGCAAAAACCCCATTAGTCAAAAAAATGGTAAAATGAGTTAATGGCGCTATCCGACAGTAATTTGTTAGTCATAATGTTCCTACCAAACGCATTCGGGAAAAGTGCTATAAGTCAGCCCGTGCATACGATCAAAAATACCGTAATTCCGCAAGAAACCTACAAGTCACAACTCCTAACGGCAAAACCCCACTAGTCCGCTACTTGTTGTGGTTTGGTTGTTTGTCAGATAACAGTTGCTAAGAGGACTTGGTTGTTTTCACGGTTTTTGTCAAAATTCCAGCAAAAACTCCACAACTCAAACAAATTCAAGCCCTTCCTAACTTAAAAATAAGAAAAAAATAAAGAAAACTAGTTTTCTGTAATTTCAGTGTATAACCAGAGCTCACACAAAAAAATGACAATTTAAATTTAAATGGGAGCAAGATATACGTTTTTTTAGTTTTCCCAAATTTTGAAATATCTGACTAATGGGTTTATGGCCAGAAACCCCTCAATTGTATTCTACTCTCATCAGTGCATAGAACTTTTTTCCAGTCCTCGATATTCCACTGAATATGTGTTCTGGCAAATTGCAATCGACGAGTTTTGTGATTTTGGAGAAGACGTGGAACTTTGGCAGGTCATCTTGGCTTTAAACCCACTTCTTTCAATCTTCTTCTAACCGTTCTCAAACTAACATTAACTTGTCTTACATTTAGTAACTAATTTTGGAGGTATGTAGATGTCAATGTGCGATTTCGAGTAGAATTAAGTACCACAAAACGGTCAATTGCCGATGTACACCTTTTGCGTCCTTGGCCGCGTCTTCGTACAAAATCTCCAGGCTCTTGATATATTTTTAAAACATTTGATACTGTAGACTGACCTCTTCTAAGACGCCGAGCGATTTCTGTTTTTCTATATCCTTCCTCATACAAAGTTACAATTTGTACCGCTTCAGCCTCACTGCAATACCTCACTGGTGGCATATTTTTTTTAAATAGAGAAAACAACAAATAAAGATCACTAACAAATTGCTTAAATTCACTACAAATAACTTAATTCAATATAATTCTTGATTTAGTAAGTAATTTTTAAATCTCAAAGAGGGCTAGAATCTGTCCAACGACAAGATCCTTGACAGTGATAGATGTGCCTATCATTTTAATTTCAAAGTAGTTTATTTTATTTTACAAAGAAATAATTGGTACAACTTAATTTTTAAATTATTAAATATATTTAAAATTTGACTGACAAGTGATTACTTCAAAATATTGTGAACAAACTGTATAAAACTGAAAAAATGTAATCGAGTTGTTTTATTTAACAAAAAACAGTATGTGTTCATACAAAACAAACAAGAACAAGAGACCATATACCAAAAAAATATAAAAGAGAACTATTTCTTACTTTCAAGCTTCATGAAACTTCCCGCATTTATGATTATATTTATCTTATATACAAATACAAATTTGTAATATTCCACAGGAATAAATAAAACAACATAAATAAAACAAACTATTTTATTAATAATAACACTTACCAAATTTTATACCTTAAAGGTTGATTAATTCATTTTAATCTTAATTTTTTTAAACCAGTACCTTTTGACATTATTTTTCTGCAGTACTAAAATTCATTATTTACCTATCGTGTGATGTCAATATTTTACAGCTACTCCAGTTTTTAGTATGTGTTTAGTATGGTCCTTCTACCATATACGAGATGCACTTATCTACGACGAGATGGTATATACGAACTTTATTGATGGTAACTTTATTGGTGTATAAACTTTCTGCCGGGGCAGCCAGTATTAACCATAAACTGTACTCTGGGTCTACAGTTAATTTTCCCTCGATTTTTCCCCCACTTGACTTCAAAAGACAAAAAACACACGTAATAACACGAATTAAAATGCATCACCTTCCAAAACGCAGATATTTGACATAAGTTGACACAAAATTATAACCTATAATTTGGCAAGACTTTGACAAGCCTCAAAACTCTTCATCGTTCCGTCAAACCAATAAAATTGAAATATGATCTGTCATTTATGAAATAAGCCAATAAAACTGGTTAAAAACAACAAGACACGACGTATGACAGATTTATATTTAAACCCATCCATAGTTAACTTAAAAAATATTAGAAACTTTTTTTAGTAAAATGAATAGATTGGTATGGGACGTCATCTGCTTTTCTTCTATCGTCGTCTGTCGAAATCTTATCTGACAGAGTATATAGAAAATATACGCTATTAAAATTAATTAAATGTCAAAATATTTTAAAACAAATGAATATAATCGCCTACTAGACGAATAACATTAGCAAATTTATAAATTTACAACGATAATATGGAATCTTGTTCGAGTAATAGTGATAACAAAATATATTCGATAATTTTGTCCATGACTGTATAATCATTGATGCCTGAATAATGGGATACGCGGATTATATAAAACTGGTTTACCCAGCAAAAGTCCGGAAACTAATTCAAGCCGATCACACCTGGAACTGGACCGGTAACAATTTCCATTTCTGGACCATAGAATGCGGCTAGTGGCAATCAAGTGGTCGAGGACAGATCCTACTCGGTTTCTGGATATCCGATATGAGATTGTTCGGAATTTATGCGGAGGGATGCTGCGGTCTGTAGGCAAACATCGGTATATGTATCTCGCACAAAAATATTGAAAAATGTATGTAACAGTATACAATTTTTACGTCGATTTTTACTAAAGTCAAATGAATTCGTATATTTAATGACTTTTATTATGCATTTATACTAGCCCTGGTCACTTTATTTCCATGGTCTGTATTTTAATGCTTACAAAAGAGATAAATATATAAGATCAGTTGACAGACAGACAAAATTTTATGAGCGTAATGTCTCCAAACTCAGTTATTATTATTATTAATTAAACATAGTTGCGGCAAATTTTTGATAGGCACCCTGTGAAAAGTGTATTCTCCTACTCATTGGCATACGTAAAAATTAGGTTTTGATTAAATATACGATGAGCGTAATCATCATGCAGCCGGATCCGTCACTATATGGCGTGTAGTCCGGACACTGCGTAATTTTAGAACGAAGCTTTATACCTTAAAGTACGATTAATAGCACTATTTCGGAACTAATCTGAACAAACCAATGAACATTTATTTCTATGGAGATATAGGATCCTATATCTCCTAAGCGAAGTAAAGGGCTTCAGTGAAAGCTCCCCATCGGGTTCTATTTCTGGCAGTTGATTTTGGTTCCATCCATGTTGACCCTATTTCTTGGAGCTCATCCAGTATGGGACGTCTCCATATTCGAGCAGGTCGTCCTTGTTTTCTTTTGTAGTTTTAATGCTTAGATACTTCTTGTGGGTTGGTAAGATGAAATATTTTTATGAAGATTTTTAGTATTTTCCTCAAGCAGAGATATACAGGGTGGTCCAAACTTCCGGAAACTTCAGCAGCATATTCTGCAGATAGAAATAAGTAAAAAAATTGGTATAAATATATGTCCCAAAATGCTTAGTTTCGGAGATACAGGGTGTAGAAGTTTCATTTTTATATCGATTTTTTTTTCAAATAATTTCTGAAGTAACGTCAATATTTGGATGAAAATTGGTATCTGGGAGTTTTTTGATACAAGAAATTTGATTTTGATGTTAATATCACTCCTATTTCTGGGGGCGCCACACAGTGGTGTGAAACTGATAATATAACGAAAAAACCCTATATTTCCTAAACCGTTAATCCAATCGCATTGGGACGGATTTTATTCGATTCAGCTTAATAAAATACATCAAATAACATGGTGTAATAAATTTATTTAAAAGTAAACTGAGCACCAATTGAAACGTAAAGTGAAAATTTTTGCATCAAGTTGAAAAAATTTCTTGTATTTTCTGAACTATTGAAGGCGTTTTAAATTGCTAGCCAGATTCTGTAACGCTTTTTTATCGACTGTCGAACCGTTCTTTGCAGTTTATTTAATTATTGACCAATACCCATAATACAGGGTAAAACAAAAATGCGTGCATTTTTTACAACATTTTAAGTGACCTCCATTTTGTGGGGGGATGGAGGATTTCCATTATTTGTGGATATTTTAAAAGAGCTGTTTTATATATCGGGACGTTTTTGAGTTTTTTTTTGGGGTATCGCTCTCCATTGCGATGTTTTCCTTTTTTATGATGTTCGGTAAGGTTTTAATTCTAATAAATATATCTCATTATGAAATTAATATATTGTATTTTTGAGTATTATGCGTATTAACTAATGATTATACTAAGTGATTATACTGTATCGTTAATGAAAAAGTGTTAAATGCTTCTTTTGTTATGCCAAGATACATAATAAAACATGTTCATATAATTTAAATATACCAGCTAGATAATTTTTTAACGCCCTGTATAACTGTAACACTTTTTAGTTATAGACTACATACAAATTATTTGTTTGCTTTATTTAATTATACATTAAAATGCATAATGCTTAAAAATACGATATCTTCATTTCACAATAAGATAAAATTATTAGTATTAAAACTCTACCGACAATCATAAGAATATCGAAAACATCGCAATGGAGAGCGATAGCCAAAAAAACTGAGGTATAAAACACGAGGTATAAAACACCTCCTTCAAACTACCCACAAAAAATGGATCTCCTCCATCTCTCCACAAAATGGGGCTCACTTAAAATTTTGTTAAAAATGCACGCATTTTTGTTTTACCCTGTATTATGGGTCCTGACCAATAATTGAAAAAAACTACAAAGAACGGTTCGATAGTCCATAAAACAATGTTTTAGAATCTGGCTGGCAAATTCAAAATTCCTTCAGAAGTTTAAAAAATACAAGAAGTTAAACTTAATGCAAAAATTTGCACTTTACGCTTCAATTGATGCTCAGTTTAGTTATATTGTGGTTCAAATTATTATAATTTAAATAATTTATTAATAACATTTAAATCTTATACAATATAATGATATTTATATAATTTTAAGTGGCAAAAAAGTAAATTATATTAAATGAATTCGTCGGCATCCCCAAAAATGAAGAATGTAGTTTTCATTTTTTTCCACACTGTTTATCTTTTATTTTAAATGTTTAACAAACGTGGCCGAATGTGGCGATAAAATTTATAGAATCACTACTTTAACAGTTGTTTTTTTAGTCAAATTAATCCGAGACCAAAGCTCGGTAAAGCTTTTTTGTTCTAGTCTGATTAAAGTAAGAAGTAAAGTAATTTTATTAGAAATAGATTCAAACTAAACTGCATCAAAGGCACGGTATATTTTGGCAAAATGATTTTTACTTTTAATACCCATGGATAAACGAAACAGTTCCTGGGTAATACCGATTTTTAGGAATTAAAAGAAGGGCTGTAAAATATTACTTGTTTTCGCTTTATTTTTGCGCGTTTCGTATATTAAGAAAATTGTCAAAAAGGATGGGTTGTAAATTCAAAACTAGTAATTAAATTAAAAAAGTAATATTATTATATTGTCTTTGAACTAACTCGATGTAAGATAGGATGATTTAAACCCGATTTAACACCCTCTTTTTGTTTTTTTTCCATTGCCGAAACCACTGTGCGCCACCTACATGTGTTTCAACTGTTTTGAGGAGTAATAACTTTTTATCCGTACCTGTATAAAAGTACTGAGTGAAAAAATATACATTTCCGTGACATTTTACGTAAAAAATGTCATTTGATAAAAATCGCTACGAGTAACTGTTCTCAAGATATTTAGAGTGGAAATAGTCAATACATGTCATTATTGACAAAATACGTAGGGGGAAAATTCGGAACATTTTTTTTTTATTTTTATTAATCATAATTTTTTCTCTCGAAAAGATGATGATTAAACAGTTCCTGTTGAACTTTTGACACAAAAAAATTTCAAATATATGATATCAGTCTCAACATTTTAGTCAAGATGTTTAATTTATGTCAATGACGTATTGATAATTTGGTATGATAATTTCGATTCCAAATATCTCGATTACCATTAATCGTAGCGATTTTTCCCAAGAGACCTTTTTATGTAAAAAATATCGTAAATGTATATTTTTTACTCAGTAGTTATATACAGGTTCAGACTAGAAGTTATTACTCTTCAAACCAGTTAAAAAATATGTAGGTGGCGCCCTCTACAAGTAGGAGTCATATTTACATTAAAATCAAATTTATCATGTCAAAAAACTACCAGACACCAATTTTCATCCAAATATTGATGTTACTTCAGAAATTATTTGGAAAAAATCGAAACGAAAATGAAACTTCTACACCCTGTATCTCCAAAACTAAGCATTTTAAGACTTACATTTATACGACCTTTTTTACTTATTTTTATCTACAGAATATGCTGCCGAAGTTTCCGGAATACAATTCAGACCACCCTGTATTTTGATAAATACCTGTGGGTGGTTGGTAGCTATTTTTCTGACTCTCCATGTCTCACAGCCATATAGTAAAACTGGTATGATGTTGGAATCGAATATACTTAATTTTGTTTGTGTTGAGAGTTGACGGGGGGTCCAAGTATTTCTATGATAACTATTTGTAAAGAGTGACGGCAGATACTTTATTCCAATATTAGAAATAAAATAATTTCAGACTTCCATTGTCTTTATTTATTTTGCTTACACAACGTTTTGGTCAGAAGTATCGCTGACCGTTATCTAGTGTAAACTCCAAGTTTTCAAACAACTATCTAACTGAATTGAGCATTATTAAATAGCTTAGATATCTTCGTTTGATATGTTATTTCACGTACGTATCGACAACACTGTATGTCCCTTTTTTATTTTATTTAAAAAAATAATACCGATCCACTTACACTTTTTTGAACCACCCTATTTTAGGTTGACAGTTATTTTTCAAAATAAAAAAACGAGATTTTGTATGTTACTATATGACATAAATTAGGATTGCTTGACATATTCAATTGTTTTTGGTCACTTTCTGTTTCACCGGAAATGACTACAACTTTTGATTTTTAAATGACACCCTCGGTATTTTTTACTTTATTCGATAGAAAATATCACTCTGCGTAGAGTGACATATCACATATCAACTTTTGACATCTTCGCTTTTAAAAAATTTGTATTTTAAATTTCAATCTAGAGTGCCATGGCTGTGTTAAAAACGCTAATTTTTAATCAAGAAGCCTTGGAAAAATAGATTCGATCATCTAGTATTTTCGTGTCTTGTATGGGCCGGTTATAAGATGCCCAAATCGTTTTTTTAATCATATTTCAATTTTTTCAAAGGGAACGAGGGTGGCTCATTAGCATATTTGGAAAAAAAATACGAATAATTTGGTACCACACACTTGATATTTCGAGTCAAATTTTCGTTATGACCCAATTTCAAATAAACCATATGAGAAAATGTCAAAAGTTGACATTATGATATGTCATTCTACTCAGAGTGACATTTTCTATCAAATAAAAGTAAATAAATACCGAGAGTGCCATTTAAAAATTAAAAGTTGTTGTCATTTCCGGGGAAAAAGGAAGTGACTAAAAACAATTGACTACGTCAATCAATCCTAATTTATGTCATATACTAACCTACCAAATTTCTTTTTTTTGTTAGAAAAAATAAAAAAGTTATAGGGGTGAGCCACTTTTGAGACGCACCCGGTATAAATGATCAAAAAATTTTATGAGCGTAATGTCATCTCCAAAATTAGTTATTATTATTATTATTAATTAAACATAGCTGCGGCAATTTTTTGATACTCACCCTGTGAAAAGTGTATTGCCCTACTGCTCTACAACATCATATATATTGTAACAGATAACTAGTACCTAGTCCTAGTACATTAATTCAATTTGATTCCCGATAGCAACATATTTCCAAAACAATTATTGTATATTGGTATATAGGTTACAAATATATTGCTTTAATTTATATAAATACAAACCCTTAAGAACGGTATATATTTATATCAATTTTCTTTTGGTATTTAAGTTTTAGTATAACTCCATAAAAGACAAAATTGCTAAATACGTCTTTATCTGAACAAAAATTTGCATAACCAAACAAAAAGCACTTAATATTTCAAGATGCTGCTTCTCTTCTTTGAAGCTCCGTATCAGAAAAGTTTAAGTATTTTGTCCTCAAATAAAAAATAGAAAATTGTTTGCACTAGGCCTGTAAATGATACATTATTACGACAAAAATAAAAAAGCGGCAAATCAATATTTTTGTATATGTTCTGGTAAATACCACATTCATTCTGTGTAGCAACGTGTAAATAATGCATGAGGGAAAAAGGTATTAACTGTTCCTCCTTTATTTACCAAAGAGACCAATTATAAGAGTCGGTTGCGAATATAATCTTCTAAAATACTTCTGGGAAACATAAAAGTATTCCTTCAAATCCAACTTCATACCATGGCTCTTATGCTTCTCTGTCTGATTGGAAATTTAAAAGCATGCTTAACGGCATAATTTATGTTTTATTCTACTTCTGTTAGGCTATGTATATTTATAGGCGATTTCGTGGCACTTTACCTTCAGCCTCTCCGAGATATACTTTAGCTCTGCGCCGCTGCGCACTGATGGTCGTTTACAGCGCAGCGCATAAAACTGTACCGTAGTTCTGCTTTCAGTCGACAGAGTGAGTGGTTGCTGGAGACAGTGTTGCCAGAACTACGGATTTACCGTAGATTTACGGATTGAGTACAGTACGTTAATAATACAGATTTTCTATTATTAAACAATTTAATAAAATATATATGATTAAAGACAGAACGGCGTCAGAGTTGGCTTGGAAATGAATATCGCTGTTATTTTATATGTAAAATATTATGGTAAATGTCAATAATTTCGTTATTTCCAAGCCAACTAAATGACTTTTTTCGATCATACGACATATTCAGTAGGTACCTAGAAATGAATTTTTATTTTTGTTGTTTATTCTATGTTTGACACGAATACATTTTTCATTCAAAAATATTTTCGTCAGCGGTATTATAGATATTACAAATTTTAATATGGGCAACACTGTCGTTTTTAGTTCTACACCGTCTTCGATATGCCTTCGCTGGCCGAACTAGAGAAAATAAGTGTTTTATGCTTTGGCCGCAGAACGATTGGTGTCTTCCGCGCAGCACTTGAGACGTAAGCGGAAATCAAATCAGCCTTGTCACGAATTCGCCTATTAGCTTGCGTATACTCCCAATTATTTGAATTAAAAGTTTGAAAATTAAGGAAAATGTAAAATTTTTGACAATTTTTTTGTAAAAAAAACTTTAGGGCATGTTTCTGGCATCGAACTGTAACCAGTTAAAAAGATTTCATTAAGAGACGACAACCAGTCGTGTCATAAACTTTGGTACAACTGATATTGGAGATGAAGAATTACCCTCTATAAAACCGTCCCAGATGCTATTTTTTTAAAGCCCTGGGACTGTATGATGAGTTATAACTCAAGAAAGGGGGACACAATACCAAACCCCCCTCCCTCTCATTCTACATTCTACCAGTTAAAATCCTTGCCTTTATATAAGAGACACTCTGTATATAAATTTACTTATTGCAAACCGCTTGTACCGTATAGAGTTTTTATTGTGTTATATTGATACTTTCCGACAAGTCGGAATTAACTACTCTGCGCTGTGGTTGTCATTTTGTGGATCTACCCAAGCTCACCTGATGATGGAGTAGGGCTCCTAAACCGGTAGTGAGAGCAGATTGATCCACATTATGACAAACACAGCGTAGAATTAAATTTCTATTCTTATGTAATTTTATTATATACCTATACTGCAAGAAATTTGTTTTCTATTTCATGGAAAATTTCGTTATCCCTTATTATCCATTTTTTTTCGTGGTTTTATATATTATATATATTTTCGTGGTTATATACTCCACTGCTTCTCAAAATAGGTTTCCGGGTGCCTAGAAATAAATTCTTTACTCCGGAAATAAAAAGAAAATAATCAGAGACCCCAACACTTTGATAAGAACTGGGAAATCGAAATGCATAATAGTGCTCGTCGTTATCTGATATAACACAATAAAAACTCTATACAGTGACCGACAAGCGGTTTGCAATAAGTAAAATTTATATACAGAGTGTCTCTTAAATAAATACAAGGATTTTAACTGGTAGAATGTAGAATGAGAGGGAGGGAGGTTCAAATCAACTGCGAGCTACAGATCTATTGTGTCCCCCTTTCTTGAGTTATAACTCATCATACAGTCCCAGGGCTTTAAAAAAAACAGCTTCCGGGACGGTTTTATAGAGGGTAATTCTTCATCTCCAGTATCAGTTGTACCAAAGTTTATCGCACGAATGGTTGTCGTCTCTTAATGGAATATTTTTAACTGGCTACAGTTCGATGCCAGAAACATGCCCTAAAGTTTTTTAGGGCATTTAAAAAAAAAATGTTGAAAATTTTACATTTTCCTTAATTTTCAAACTTTTGATTCAAATAATTGGGAAGATACGCAACCTAATAGGCGAATTCGTGACAAGGCTGATTTGATTTCCCCTTACGTCTTAAGTGCAGCGCGAGAGACACCAATCGTTCTGCGGCCAAAGCATAAAAAACTTATTTTCTTTAGTTCGGCCAGCGAAGGCATATCGAAGACGGTGTAGAACTAAAAATGACAGTGTTGCCATATTAAAATTTGTAATATCTATAATACCGCTGACAAAAATATTTTTGGATGAAAAATGTATTGAAAATGTATTCCTGTCAAACATAGAATAAACAACAAAAATAAAAATTCTTTTATAGGTACTGAATATGTCATATGATCGAAAAAAGTAATTTAGTTAGCTTGGAAATAACAATTATTAACATTTACCATAATGTTTTAAATATAAAATAACATCTTCATTTCCAAGCCAACTCTGACGTCGTTTTTTCTTTAATCATATCAAAATAAAAAAAAATAAAAATCCCTAAATCTCCGGATTTGCTATACTAGTATAATATAGTGCAGTCTCTATAGACCGTGTACGATAGACTACAATAATATAATTTACAGACCAATTTACAACCAATTATATTATCAATGTATCTACATTGATATAATTGGTTGAGGAAATTTAATACATTAAAAATTTACAATTTGAACGAATTTTTACATTGTATTTTGTGACTTTACATAGTAGCATGTACTTTTCATGTAAATTTAAGTATTTGGAGAACTATTACATGCAATCTTGTAAAAATACACATAAATGTATTTTTACCATACACTTTGTAAATATTCAATTATTGATATGTACAAATACCTTCCTAATTGTTTTTATGTAAAAAGACTGTAAATTGTCTGTAAAAAAATAATGTAAATTTACCACAATTTTTATCAGTGTACTTTGGAGTTGAAGCGATGTTAAAAAGCCGAGCTGATAGAGTTAAGTATCTCCTCGTTTAGAGTCGCGATGGTTTTCGAAGTTCTTTGAGGTATTCTTTCCTTCCATGCATATTTTAGATATTTTATAAGTTTACTAGGAAACGGCAGTACCGCTATTTAGTTTCACACTTGACTTTCTACAAACACTATAATATGTCTGTCGAAATACATGGGTTGTGCATATCTCGTAAAACTCCCTTTGTTGAAGTAGCGTTAAAATCTGTTCGATAAAACTATATATAAACATAAGTATAGATACACGGTAGCGCCTCTTATACGACGCAAATGCTTCAAGGAGAAGGGTAGTTTATATTGAAATGAAATTCTAAAGTCATGTAGGTTAATTGAAAGCATTTTATAAAAATACATTATAGTGCTACAGGATGTCCCCAAAAAAGTGACGCATCAAAGTTGTGTTTTTTTGTAATGGAACACCAAATAATATATTGATTGATTTTTGGATTCTAGGAAAAAAATAGAGTGAGTTTCATTAAAGAAGCATATGACCGAAATGTAAAGATTTTGACATATTTAACTTTTTCCGAAAAATAAAGAATATATTTTAAATTTTAATTTTATTTTACAATTTGAAAAGATGGAGAATAAAATTTAAATGTCTGTAACAACTATCTGAATTATAATTTACATTTTATAGCCTGATATTTATTTAAACTAAACATTCTATTTATCTGAACTACACAAGTTATACAAGGTAAGACAAGAATAATATTGAATATTGGCCACTTTTATAAGCCAGTTACTCTTTTATTTTAAGTGAAACACCTAGTATATCATTCCGAATTCAGTGGAGAATTCATATCTCTTTAAAATGCTATAGTTGACTACCCCTTGAACTACATTTGAAAACAGTAAATGTAAATATATGTAACTGCATACCGAGTTTCATATTCTTATATGCATATTATAATTATTATAATATTTTATTAAACAATTAAGAATAACAATAATCTTGTAGAATGTTTAGAAGGGGGCTAAACAACGGCGACCATACAGATCTATTATGGGTTCCCCTTAGGGATCGGCAAGACAAGAAATCTTGTCTTGACAAGCAATTTCTTGTCTTGCCTTGAAATATTTTCAAGAATTAAAAAAACATCTGGTCTTGACCATTTCTTGAAAGTTGACTTCTTGTCTTGATTCAAGAAATCTTGAAATTTCTTGATATCTTGACAAAAGGGGAACCCCCATTTAAAATTCGTTTATTAAAGGGGAACCTCCTGTTTAAAAGTCGCGGTGAGATTGGCTAATGTGATATACAGGGTGGTCCGAACTGTATTCCGGAAACTTCGGCAGCATATTCTGCAGATTGAAATAAGTAAAAAAGTTCGTATAAATGTATGTCCTAAAATGCTTAGTTTCGGAGATACAGGGTGTAGAAGTTTCATTTTTATTTCGATTTTTTCCAAATAATTTAAGAAGTAACGTTAATATTTGGATGAAAATTGGTGTCTGGGAGTTTTTTGACATGATAAATTTGATTTGCATGTCAATATAACTCCTACTTGTAGAGGGCGCCACCTACATATGCTTTAACTGGTTTGAAGAGTAATAACTTTTCGTCCATACCTGTATAAAACTATTGAGTAAAAAAATATACATTTACAACTTTTTCTACATAAAAAAGGTCACTAGGTAAAAAATCACTACAAGTAATGGTTCTCCAGATATTTGAAATTGAAATTATCAATACATGTCATCGTTAACAAATTAAACATGGTGGCTAAATTAGTTATGAGACTGAAATCTTAAATTTGAAATCTTTTTGTGCCAAAAAAAGTTCAACAGAAACTGTATAATCATCATTTTTTGCAGAAAAATGTATGATTAATTAAAAAATAAAAATTTATTACACCCTTTCAGTCAAATAACTATTCAATGTGTGTGTTTATTTTTGTCAATAATAAAATAATTAACTATTCCCATTTTAAATATCTTGAAAAAGGTTGCTCGTAGCGATTTTTACCGAGAGACATTTTTTATGTAAAGGTCATGGAATGTATATTTTTTAGTCAGTAGTTTTATACAGGTACGAACGAAAAGTTACTACTCTTCAAAACAGTCAAAATACATGTAGGTGGTGCCCTCTACAAATAGGAGTCATTTTGACATCAAAAATCAAATTTCTCGTGTCACAAAACTCCCAGACATGAATTTTCATCATCAAATCAATGACGTCACTTTAGAAATTATTTAGAAAAATCGAAATAAAAATGAAAACTTCACCCTATCTCAAAACTAAATATTTACGACATACATTTATACGAACTTTTTACTTATTTTTATCTGCAGAATATGCTGCCGAAGTTTCCGGAATACAGTTCGGACCACCCTGTATTTATGCTTTATGCGTAAAATCGAGGGTCAGGCATCTAATTTTCAAAAAATTCAAAAACTTTGGGCTCATTATACTACTGTAGCCAAAATCATCAGATTTACATAATTATAATATTTTGTTAATTATTATTATTATCTAACATTAAAATGAGTGATTGTGATGGTTTGTTGAGCAGCAAGTCTGAGCCATTCGTAATTGAATCTGGTTCAGAATACCACCTACCACCTACCTATCAGACACCGGGACATAGAAGTTTAATATCTTTTCAAAATGCTATAGTTGACTACCCCTTGAACTACATTTGAAAACAGTAAGAAATGTATGCCTGTAACTGCATACCGAGTTTCATATTCTTATATGCATATTATAATTATTATAATATTTTATTAAACAATTAAGAATAACAATAATCTTGTAGAATGTTTGGGGGCTAACAACGGCGACCATACAGATCTATTATGGGTTCCCCTTAGGGATCGGCAAGACAGAAAATCTTGTCTTGACAAGCAATTTCTTGTCTTACCTTGAAATGATTTTGACAGTGATTGACGGTGATAATACTACTACAGATAAAAACAACAAGGTCAAAACAACAATGATAAAAAGCTACTCTACTTCAGTGGCGTACACACTAAAATGTGTTATTTTTTTATTTTAAAAGTTTTACGTTAATTCAAAAGTCTGTATGTCACTGAAGTAGACCCTCTTTGCAATGTTTATGTTTATTCTAATATCGTAGGCCATAACATATCCAAAAATTAGAAAAAAAAATTAAATATTAAAAATTATTAGCCATTTAAAAAGGTTCCAATTTAATTTTTGCCCACAGTATGCCAACTTTGGACATCCGACTTTGGACTTAGGCACTTATATCAACTTTGGACATTGGACATCCGACAAACTGCCGCTGCGTACAAAATAGTTTTGCTTAATATTTTTGTATCCATCAATTAATGGATATTCATATAATATACAAATACCTAAGTAAATGAGTATTTCTTTTTTATTTTATATTTTCAAGAAATTTCAAGATTTTCTTGATTTCTTGTCAAGAAATCTTGATCTTGAAGTCATTTCTTGTCTTGTCTTCGAAAACCAAATATTATTTCTTGTCTTGATCTTGTCTTGAAATCAAAGACAAGATCAGAACAAGATCAAGAAGTTGTCAAAGAAAATGACGACCTCTAGTTCCCCTTTCTTCAGTTATAGCGGGTTATAACTCCATCATACAGTCTCACGGCCCAATATTAAGAATAATCTTAGTCCTATTATACAATATCAGTATAGGTATGCTGAAAATATATAATACTGTAATTAAACCTCGCACCATATTAAAGTCCAATTTAGAGACCCAAGTTTTTCGAGATTGTTATAAGCTGACAGAGCGTCACGTAATTGCTAATTCATATACCAGTG
This sequence comes from Sitophilus oryzae, assembly GCF_002938485.1. Lineage (NCBI taxonomy): Eukaryota > Metazoa > Arthropoda > Insecta > Coleoptera > Curculionidae > Sitophilus > Sitophilus oryzae. The sequence goes on from NW_022147166.1 coordinate 348,195, forward strand.
GGAGTCCTTGCGGGCCATTTTACGAATTAGATGGCATATAATTTAAAGGCTGTATTAACTTCCCCCACTCTACCTCTGATGACCAGAAATTTTTTATCCTAAAAATACATACCGAGCCCATATATATGGAGCCACTGAAACGTGTAACAAACTTAAAGCATATTAACTAAAAATATGTGGATCTTTAAAACTACTTATACAGAGAAGACCAGGCTACTAGTAACTTAGCAAGTTGCCGGACGAATTTACGTTTACCCGTTTGCGTTCGTACTCGAGAGTCACTGCCGGCTAGTTGGCTGGTCAGGCAGTACGCAGTTACGGTTGTGCTTGGACGGGTCGATCGTGACAGACTAGGAATATGACGCGAGGAGTGCCGTGTATTTATTATTTTCATTTTAAGTGTTTACCTTCACTTAAAGTTAACATTTAAAATAAAAATACTTAAATATTTATTATTTGAGTGTGTTTAAAGCCAAAACTAAAAATAAATAAATTCTCTAAACCCAAAAAAAACTATAATATTACTCTAAATAAAAAAAAAGTTATAACAAGTGTTTAAAAGACCACCTTCTTGTGCTAGACAGAAGCCTAGGCGGTTCGTAAAATCCCATCTGCCATTGGCTATCATATTAGGGTTAATAGTTTGGAAAGCCCTCTCGTATTTTTACTTGAAGCTCATCAGATTATTAGCCCTTATGACCATACACTTTGGATGACCATACACTTGGACACCTTATTATGACCATACACTTTGGATTTTACATAACCCCACAAAAAAGAAATCATTGGGAGAAAAATCTGGCGATCTAGCGGGCCACAAAATAATTCCATATCCACTAATTAAACGGTTGGGAAAAGTATTGTTCAAATATCCTTGAACAATACAGCGGGTATTAATGCAAGGGCAACCACCTCAGCCCAATTTGATTGCCCAGAAAACGTGGGATTTTGATCCGCGGTAGCACAAACGAACACTGCTTTAACTCCTGTTCTTCATTAATCAACACATCAGGCTTTTTGTGTTTTTGTGGGGACACGCACCCATGTGTTTCAAAATTATTAATAACTCTTGATATAGTAGATAAAGATGGAATTGGCCTGTTTACAAAAGTTTGTGGGAAAATTGTTTGTATATCCCGATAAGACCTATTTTGGAAATACTATTTTACTATTTGAATTTTCTCACGAACTTCATAAACATCCATTATTTTACTTAAAAATAAATTTTACACGAGAACTGTCGCGAGAATCTACGTATTCGTTTTGGCTATTAAAACACGAATAAATACAAATTCTGAAACATTCTTATCACATACCGACATACCGACCTATTTTTTATTTTATCGCATTTTTCGCCTGCCTTTTATCCGGCGGACGGGTATACGCTAATTCGTCCAGTTCTGCCGATGTTACTACTACGGTGGTCGGTCTGTATACCTATTGTGTGAAAAAATAATTTTAGGAAAGCCAGGAAATATTTTTAGAAAATGCTTTCTGAAAACAACGCAGAACAACGGAAAAAGCAGCAACTTTATGTCAACACCTTACAATTTTTTAATATCTGTGGAGTGGGGGGTGCTGTAAAATCAACAGGGTAGCCATTATTTGTCAGTTTAAAAAATTTGCCTGGAACCTTCTATGTTTTCAACGCCGACACACCACCCGGTATAATATTGTAAAAATATAGCTACTATGTAACATATTTTTTAGAAACAGTGATAAATAATTTTAATTTCTAGTTTTTTTTCTTCCAACTCTTTAAAAAAACAACAAGAGATCAATTCAGAATAACGTCGGAGTTGTCGATTAAAAACCCCATTCGGTGGGTTTTAATTTTATCTACACTGCTAAATTTGTCGTTGTATTCCCGTTTCTTTTCTCGATATCCACGACTTCAAATAAATTTTCACTGCGGCAAACGCTGCGAAAACATTTGAAAGCCGTCGCATGCCGATCGATTTGTCGTGTCACCAAAATAACTCTTATTAAAATCCGGAATCGCAAATACTCCCTTTCGCTCCCTCTTTGCAGCTTTGTCGTATAAAAAATGTAGCCACGGTTAAAATATTGAAAAAAGGAAATGTAAAAATATAATTAGATTTTATCATTCATTATTGTTTACATTTTGTTAGTTTTAAATAGTCGCAATTAACAAATATACTTTGAACACCCTCTAGCATTTAGCTCAAATGTCTTTACATATATTGTAAATAACTGAAAACATAAAGTTTATGATGAAATTCTGCAACAGGGCATTTCTAGAATATAACCATAATAAAACAGATACAAACTGGGAAAAATATAAAGACTTTAGGAATTTTGTAAACCAGTCAGTAAAGCAAAAAAAGGTATTTACAACAGTTTAAGTTAAATGCTAAAGAATTCTGGAAAACTATACAATATTGAAACATGTCTAAAGATATAACTAATAGCTCTAGTAACGCATCTTTTTTTCTTCCTAATGAATTTAATACTTTCTTCTCTTAAATATACATATACATATACTGCCATTACTCGCTGACGAGTATTTGACACGCATCAGAAGATGGTCACGCAACGCGTTTTCTTTCATGAGCTTTTCTGTGGCTGAAAAGCCCGATACATGATGTTATCTGTCTACCACACTCCGGACATTCAAAAATCTCATTGCTTTGTACATGCATTTGCACATGCCTCTTTAGTTTTTGGTTGTCGCTGTTAACTGAGTTTACAATTATTCTTCTCCGTTCCGTTCTATTGTGAGCAGCTTCTTCCCACTCATTCTGCTTGTTAATCCTCTGTAAATTTTCGTGGAAAATATCCTTCTACCTTTTGAGTTGTCCACCCGGCCTCCTCTTACCGTCTCCAAGCTCACCGTAAAGCAGAGATTTTGGTATACAATTTTCTTGGACCGATACGTTTGAGACACGATGGAACCACCGGATTCTTAAGAGTTGTCTGAGGTGTCTCTGTTGCAACTTGTTGAATGCGTTCATGTGTCGGCGGTACGGCACCCAGGTTTCGCTTCCATATAACATGGTGGGGATTATTACTGCTCGATACACTGCAAGTTTAGTTTTTGTGCTCAAGTCATGATTGTAGATTGCGATTCTGGGAGGATTTTTTCTATATGTGGGTGCAGGCGGTTTGACATAATTTTTGCAAGAATTTTCCTCCGATAGCCAGTAGCGAAATTCCTCGGTAGTTTCCGCAGTCTGGTGCACTTTCTTTGTCCGCAGTCTGATGAACCTCTCCGATTTTCCATATGAGATCGAAGAGAGCCTTAAGATGACCAATAAGTTCTTTACTTGCACACTTATAGATTTCCGCCGGAATCGCGTCACAGCCAGCTTTGTTGTTTTTAAGCTGTTTTAATACTTTCTTCTCTTCAAAAGTGCACCAAGTGTCAAAAGTAACGATATTCATAAAAATATTCTAGAAAAATACAATAATTCACGATATACATTTCTTGTTGAATTTAATTTTAAAACACTAACAGAAGATAAAGTTAAAGCGGGAACCTAACCTAACCTAACCAACTCATTAGATCAATAAAAAGCAATGCTACAGGATCGGATAACATTAGCTTGAAAATGTTACTATGTGTGTTTCCTTACTTAACACCTTATCTTAATTTTATTATTAATCAATCTTTTAAAAAATGTACCTTCCTAATTGCTTGGAAGCTATCTAATATTGTTCCTATAGAAAAAAAAGAGTAGTCCTCTGGAGCTATCTGATTATCGACCAAATAGTATATTACCACCTCTTTCCAAGGTATTGGAAAAGTCCGTAGCTAATCACTTAAATCAGTTTTCGATAGATAATAATATACTGCCTTATTGTCAATCGGGATTTAGATCTAACTTTAACAGTAGGTATCATATTAGCTCAGACTGCCCAACAAACAAATTACAAGTTGCATTCAATCCTAGGTTGACAACTCAATGTCGAATGTCGATCTCGGAATATTTAAAATCATAATAAATCATATCATGAATTTGTCGGTTCAAAGTTGTTTAAAATGTTATATATTATTTTAAAAAATAAAGTTTTTAATGTATTTATGTAGAATTGTTTGATGTGTAAAAGATAAAATAATGTTCTGCTAAAAGTTATAATATGTGATGTTCAGTTTAATAGATATGTGGATGTGCACGTGTTTGCGTAAGATATGTTGGATATAAAATACTGTTAAGAGTAAGCACTATCAAAATATTTATACATTATAACAGTTGAGGGAAACGATTGAAAGCTGCTATAATTGTTCATTATTTAAAGTTTCATTATTTCAGTTTAGTAAACTGGTATTTAAAATAGTAGACGTTGCACTATACCTAATAGGAAAATAAAACACTAAATCACCACAATACACCAAAACACTTTTACTTCTTACACTGGACGTGCGTTTCGCTAACCATGTTAGCATCATCAGCAGATGATTATAAACTCATTTGTTTTATTTTGTTGTGTAACACCAAAGGTTCCAACCCTCAACTGTAACCTAATAGGAATATAAAATGATTAAAAAATCTACAATGAATAAAATTAGTTTAAATATTGTTTTTTGTCGAAATTTAAAATTTTCAACTTATAACTTATTGTTAACTTAATCTGTCTTTTTTATAACATAAAGAATATGGAACTTACATAACGTAGGAGGTGGCAACATTGCATTCTCCCGAAGCACTATAAACAAATTTCCAGAAACTGAACAAGCGACAATCAAAAGTTTTTCAATATTTTCCGGAAAAAGTCAAGAAAAATATAAAATTTTCAACATTTTTTTTCGCAAAAAAAACACATGGGCGTGTTTCTGGGGGGTCGAACTATACTACCAGTTAAAATATTTCCAAGAAAAACTGTATAATAATTCCAAAATGTGCCTCTTAATATTCCCAATTATTTTGGTCCGATTCTGCTTTGTTTCGTAACTACAGGGTGTTAAGTCTCAATATTTTTTCGATTTATTTTAATTTTCTTCCAAACACTTTTAGCGTTTTGAATGAAATTTTGAGGGTGACAGCACAGAATATATACGCAGCTATATATTCTGTGGTAAAACTTACTATAAACGCGACATACTTTAAAGCTCAAATGTGTCGATGGCATATGGGTTATAACTGGAATATTTTTCTAAAAAAAGCATGTATGCCACTGACTTTTTTTCTCTTGTTAGCGAAATAGTGTAAGCAGTTTAATGCCGATTAAAAGTTGTCTCTTGATATTTTCTCTATTTTGGCCTCCTTGATGAGATAAACGTAATTTTATTAATTTACCTTGATCCAAGTCTAATAGCAACCCTTAAAAAAATATCATTAACTTGCGAAAGTTGTAAATAAGTACTCATTGATTCCTCATCAAAAAATATAAAAAAAGCTTTACTCTATTGTTGACATACCCTGTACTTAAAATAACCGAATTAGATTAAACCAATCTATTGGAATTTATCAGTAAATTTATTAAACATAATTTCTCTTTCATAACTCTAATAAAGAGTTGAGGCTGCTGACTAAAATAGCTGGTAGAAAATGTTGCTCTAGTCAAGTTTAAGTGAAGCGATAACCCCTCCCAAATATTAAAAGCCCGCTAAGCATGTCGCTTAATATTTCCCAAATAGTTTCCTTAAAAATTAGTAATGCTCGGCAATCGATATTGCACAATTTATTTTGGTAACTCTATTCCGAGAATATGAGATAAAATGAATCCTAGATATAAATCTACTAAACAACAATTCTAATTAGGTTTCTTTAACATCATAAATAGAGGAGTAGTAACTTAACTTTTTTAATGTGTACGTAATATGTTTTAGTGATATACCAAGCAAAATCTTTCACAGTCACTATATATATTATATAGAATTATAATATATACAGGGTGCTACAAATTCGAGATACGAGTATTGGTATCTCGGTAACCGTAATAGATACTAACATGGTTAAATAGGAGCAAAGATGCGCTTTGGGATGTTCACCAAAATGAAAACAAAAAAGTTTTAAAAATTTCAAGGATTGCTGAGTTTTTTAGAAAAAAAGGAGTTTTTTGAAAACAAATGTTATTTTTTCCTACCGTTATTTTTTAGAAAATCAACAAACTAATTGCACATTCTCATAGCCACTTTATCAGGGCTATCTGATAGTATTTTTAGATTTTCAAATTAGTTTATAATTTGTGAGAGACAGAGGATACAGAGAACTGAATTTTCTTAAATACGGACCTGCATTTTTTATTTCAGGTTTTAAAAGAACTCGATCTCCTGAGTACAATGATATGCCACACTTAATATTTTTTTTTTGTTTCGGACATTTGAACACAATTTATTTAAAATTTAAAATAATTTCAAGTCCGGCTCAGTTTTTTTTTAATATTTAGTCTATTCATCGTTACAATATTGATTAGTTTTCAAACTCAACAATGACGTGAGGTAAAATATTGAATACGGAAAATCAAATGCAATGAAAGAATAAAAAATAATATAAATATAATATAAACAATCAAATCATTTCACCGGAAGATGAATTGGAAAAGGTAGAGCAGTATAATGGCAGCGAGGTTCCTGGATCAGGGCGAGGAGTGGTGATGGCATTAATTGACGTCATTTGTAAGTGAAATCATCTCAATGTAAAAGTGACATACATCTCAACATTTACAATAAAAGTACAAAATGCATTGGGCAGTATAAGAAGATCTGTTCAAAGAGCTATAAATAAAATTGAACGAAAAATAAATGGGTGGAAACTCTTTGCAACATGTAGAGCATTAGAAACTAGTTTGTAGAAGTTGCTTTATTTAAAATAACTACGATTATTATTAGATCGTAGATCGTAAAAAAATCAGGTCCGTATTAAAAAAAAAAAATTGGCCTCTGTATCTCTATGTCTAAATCACGATATTAATACTTTTTGAGCTTTATTAATTCACTTGAGGCGTCAAGTTGCAAAACCCGCCTTATCCATTTTTAAAAAGAAATGGCCTAAATGACATATATTAATAGTGGGACCCTGAAATCTACATAAACATAATTCCAAACTGCAGTAAAAGTCGCCTGTTCCTATATAAAATGCACTACAAATTACGTTACTGCAGCAAAATCCGTCTTATCGACTTATATTTGCTTTTTATAGTCATTATTGTTACAAATCCCGCATTTTTTCATAAGTTTTTTTACACAAGTATAATATTACTACTGACGTCTTTTCAAACCCTTACTTAATTTTATTAAAATAGTATATTTAATAAATTAAGTTAGGATGCAAATATTGTATGATCAAAAAAAAAACGCCGTCAAGTTGACTAGTCAATGACGATCGATGACATTTCCCATAAAAATTTACATATAAAATGACAGTGTTCTTCATTTCATAGCCAATATGCATCACACCGCAACAAAACCCGCCTTATCCGAATTATTTTTGTGTTCTTTGTATTTAAAAATTAAATATTAATTTTTATTTATAGAAAAACCAGATACAAAACAATGATTCTACAAAACGGACACGTTTTTTGTAAATTAACGCTTCAAGCACTTGCTAAAACAGTTTTTATTTTGCTTATTCTCTCGAAACAACGATTGTGGGATAAGACGGGTCTTGCAACTTGACGCCTCACTTGTAAGATAAAAATGTAAAAAAAATATTTTCAAGCAAGGCTTTACATATACCGAGGAATTATTATTTCCTTCTGAAGCTATTAAAGTATCAATTTTATTTAATAAATTTATTAAATGGTGTATGGTGTTCAAAAAAATGCTGTTTTTAATTATTTTGTCTAAACTTTAAACACAGTTTAAACTAACATTATAGTAATATAAAGATGATACTAATTTCAGAGATAAATGAATATTTCCAAATAAGTTATAATAAATATTGTAGAGAAATTAAACTTAAAATATTATTATCGAATTTATAGTTTTATTAACGGAATCGAGGTTCCAAATCAATTTTTAATATTTAATAAATAATATATTAACTGAATAAGTTAAGAATTCGTAATAAATCATTAAATATAATAAGAAATAGAGAACTGTGAAATTTAAAAAATGAAAAACCATTCGATTAACAGTTTGAAATAGAATGTCTTTTCCTTTAAGTTTTGGACCTGGTTTTCGACATTTGTTATTTTTACACGACACCCGGGGTGCGGATCATACGTGACCTCTCTATCTTAAGGGTCTGAGGTGACAATAACAATAATATATCAGTTAAATCGTTGATTACTTTTTGCCAGGAAACTGGCAGCACTCACATCTGCAAAGTAATAGTAATATCATCAGTTCGTTCAAAAATTACTTTTTTATATGCCAAATATTTCTTATTGCTTGTAATAAATTTTGTTGATTTCATCATTACAAATTATTTCACCCTGCAATATTTTTAAAATGTGCGCTACTATTATTCCTGGTCATATTTTACAACATATTGGATTGAAAATCTTAAATAGGAAACCTGATATAAATATTTTACAGAATTTTTGATCTCCCTGAGTATAATGTTATACTATTAGTATTTTATTATTATCAATGTTATTAATTATTTTATTATTTATTAAGTATTTTATTATTATTAAATGTTATACTAAATGTAAACTTTGATTATACAGGATGCTCCGAACTGTATTCCGGAAAATTCGGCAGCATATTCTGCAGATAAAAATAAGTAAAAAAGTTCGTATAAATGTCTTAAAATGCTTAGTTTCGGAGATACGGGGTGTAGAGTTTCATTTTTATTTCGATTTTTTCCAAATAATTTCTGAAGTAACGTCAATACTTGGATGAAAATTGGTGTCTTAGAGTTTTTTGACATGAAAAATTTTATTTTGATGTCAATATGACTCCTAGTTGTAGAGGGCGCCACCTACATATTTTTAACTGGTTTGAAGAGTTATAACTTTTCGTCCGTACCTGTATAAAATATACATATGGCATTTTTTACGTAAAAAAGATTTCTTGGTAAAAATCGCTACGTGTAATGATTCTCGAGATATTTGGTATCTAAATTAACAATACCGGTCATCACTGACATAAATTAAACATGGTTAACTGAATATATGCATGATAGTGCAACCTTCCAAGTTAAATTTGATGATGACCTCAATACAGAAAAAATACTACTCGGCAAGGGCGTGAGACAAGGAGATACCATCTCTCCCAAGTTATTTACACTGGCACTGGAAAATGTCTTCAAGAAATTAGAATGGGAAAATAGAGGTCTAAACATCGATGGGGTACACCTTAGCCATCTGAGACACCCTACAAATAGGGAGTCAAATTGACATCAAAATCATTCAGAAATTAGAATGGAAAATAGAGGTCTAAACATCGATGGGGTTCACCTTAGCCATCTGAGATTCTAAGACGATATTGTCTTACATGAGCACCGACATTCAAGAACTATTTAACACCATGCTAAATGAGCTAAATAAGCAATCCCGGAAGAAAATTGGACTTAAAATGAACTTGAAAGCAAGATAATGAGCAACAATATCCATAACATTACCGTGGACAACGTTATTATTGAAAACGTAGACCATTATATATGAATTTTTGTTATCAAAATGAAGCTGGGCAAGGAAAACCAAAATACGGAGATGTACTTGAGGATCCATTTCAGCATGGGTAGCATTTGGAAATATGAGCGATATATTTTATTTGAAAAAGGTGCCCATAAACGCTAAGAAAAAGACCTTACGACAGCTGCATTCTCTATTACGTATAAATTAGAGACTATCTCCCAGATTACTCGAAAAACAGCAGAACAACTGCACAGGTAGTGCTTTATTTGTCGGATAAAAATTTGACGTATGAGCAAAGGAGATATTGATTTTGAGGAGATATTGATTTTATTTGATATTTGACAAAAAAACATAACCAAGACATTGTTATTATTGAAAATTTCGTTTATTCCAATAAATTCGATTTTAGATTATTTGGAAAAGGCTTACCTATTCTGAGTATGTAGGCTATAATCATTTTAGAACGTATGGGGTATAAACACTAATAAACACATTGAAATGGTGCAAAAAACTATTGTTGCTAGTGCCGGACTTTATAAGGACTGTTCACCATTAGAGAAAAAATACGGAATACCCACATACGTCAAAAAAACAAAATTAATAGATGTCGTTAAAAGAGTGGCAAGTCTGAAGTGGCAATGGATAGGACATGTGGCAAGACAGGATCCAGACCGATTGCCCCAAAAATAATCCTATGGAGACCTAGGGAACAACAAGAAGTGTGGGCCGACCCCAAAAAAAGAGATGGGTCGATGACGTCAGGGCAGTGGCGGGAAGACAATGGATAAAATTGGCTAGAGATCGCGAAGCATGGAAAAACCTAGAAGAGGCCTATATCCAACACTGGATGGAACCAGGCTGAGAAAGAGAGAACTGAATATTTATTAGATTGCAATCATAAATTTCTTGTGTCAAAAGTTGGTAGTAGAAACTGGTTTATTATCACGGAAATATATATTTTTCACTCACTAGTTTTATACAGGTAAGGACGAGAAAAGTTATTACTCTTCATAACAGTTGCTGACGCCGTTTTTTCGATCATACGGTACATCTCTTCTCCATGCTGTTTTTAAGTAACTCTCTAGCTAAACCTTGCTCAAAACACCTGTATTGTGGTCCTTTGAATTCCAGTTAGTTCAACTTTGTTTAGACAAGATTTTTCCTTTATTTTTTCTTTTTTTTTTTTTTTGAAGTTCCATCACTTGGAGTTCTTAAAAATAAAAATATGACAAAATTGTTTTTATTTAATTTTTTTATTAAATAATTTGTACATATAATGTGTAAAATGTAACAATTATTATAAAAGTATATAAGTGCATTTATCTATTTTATAAAATAAAACTCACCTTAATTACTATCATTGATGCTAACCTACCTATTTCTTTTTACTATGAGACGCCCTAGAACAACATATTTGTTATTACTAACAGTCTTATGCTATTTTTAATTTTCAATATTAATAACTTACCAGATGGTGGTTTTAGGATTGGTTTATAAATCTCTGCTTGCACTTCACCAGCTTCTTCCATATTTTCTATTATCAATTGTACTAAAATTTTTAATATAATAAATATAACAGTAATATCATGTAATTAGGAGTCAAATTGACATCAAAATCAAATTTCTCATGTCAAAAAACTCCCAGACACCAATTTTCATCCAAATATTGATGTTACTTGAGAACTTATTTGGAAAAAATCAATATAAAAATAAAACTTCTTCACCCTGTATCTCCGAAACTAAGCAATTTAGGACATACATTTATACGAACTTTTTTAATTATTTTTATCTGCAGAATATGCTGCCGAAGTTTCCAGAATACAGTTCGGACCACCCTGTGTATCGAAAGCAAAATAAAAGACTAATTCACATAATACACCCAAAACATTATACATTTATAAAAAAAATTTAAACACTGAACGCGCGTTTGTTATCATCATGCAGCAGATGATTAAAACTTAACTTAAAGGCTAAGTTACTTGAGTAAGAGGTTTACGTTAAATTAGTAGGTGTGGCTCTAATAATTATCTCAATATATTTCTAAATACATTAAAGCAAAAAATTCACCTTTAAGTATGTGTCCCATTTTGGTTGAAATCATACGGTATCTCCGTTATTAGTGAAGATAGGATGATGAGGTTTGCAGAAACCTGTCCCACTTTTTTGCCAAAAGAAATATGCTGTTAACAAAATTTTTATAACCCTCTTTGTTTCTGAGCTACAGGGTCTTTTTCAAAATTTTGCAATTTGGGACACCCCCTGTATCTCTGTTATTGTGAAAAGTATCCAGAAGTTGAAAACTGTTTTTTGTAGAACTTTTTTTGTACTATATTTTTGTTGAAGTCGTAAAAAAGTAGTTTTATACAAATTTAAAAGCAATAATGTAAAAGTTTGACCGATTAAACTAGCGGTTTTTCTCTTGACTTTGAGAATAAAAACTATATAAAGTTTGCCGGCGTAACATTTGCAATTCTAATTTAAGCCGATTCGGTTTTTCTTTTTCGGAAATAGACATGTGTCGACCTGACAGAAAAATTACCCCTTTGACGATTTTCCATTGTTTTCGCTCGTCGCTCCGACCACTATGAAAAGTTAGTTTTGCGTCCAAAGTTCCGTTCATTCTTTTCTCTACGTAGGTCAAGCTATTTGGAATTTTAATTAAAACGCAGAGATTCAGTTTGCCCGAAACTTTTGCATTAAGTGCATCACGGTTTTAACGCCTGCCCGTGATGGTCTCCTATTTTCGTTGACAAGAGAGTATATTTTTCTCGTTTTTTTAGTAATTTGTTAAAAAAGTTATTGTCACGCTTTAAGTATTTTGTTTAGAAATACTTTTATTTTTGTATTCGGGAAAATTGTAAGAAAAATCAAAATGTATGTAGAAACTGAATTTTTTCTCTATACTAATATACCGTTTTTTTTCAATAGTGGCCAACCCTTATAAATTTCTTAGCTTTTCAGATTAAAAAATCGAGATTTGGTACATACCTAACTAACATTAGTGCATGATATACAAGGTTCGGCAATAGTGCGTCGGGCCTCTGTAGCTCCTAGAAAAAAAATCATTAGATAATTTTGTTTAAGTGCATACCTAAAGTATGTGCGAAGCTGTATTTCAGGAAAATATTTTAACTGCTATAGGGTGGCTAAGAAAAGTGTGAGTGCACCGGAATTATTTTTTTGACTGGAACACCCTGTATATTATTGCATTTTTGGCTTCTTTTCAGATCACTTTACATAATCCTAAGATATGAGTAAATACATTTCGATAATTTCAGAGATGTTAATAAATAAATACAAAATATATATTTTTCAACCTTCTTTAAAAAATTATTACAAATACAAAAACTGAACCTGAAATCAAAACTATATTAGGTATTTACTTTAGATTACTACTTTACTTTGCTATAAAAATCGTAATTTTGAATCATACAGGGTGTTCAAAATTCTACGCCAAACTTTCTAAAATATAAAATAATTTTTCTTTATTTTTTTAAATGGAATACCCTGTTGCATTAGCTACAAAAACTAGTTTTATGGGTTTCACATATATAGCAGGGACAAACTCGCTTCTTATTGTCTTTAACTAGTACCTTTACCTCTGGACCTCTTGTCTTAAAACTTGGAAATATCTGGGAAGAGTTTGTGTACTGGCCCTTTCCGTCATTACTACAGGTTATACAGGGTGTCCCAGAAATAAATGCAAGTAATTTAAGGGGTGGTAGACCTGGTCAAAAGAAACATATTTTCTCTTTACCATTTTTAAAATAAATTGATAATAACCGAATTATTTAACTTTGAAATTTTAAAAACATAATAGCAACATTTTGAGAACCGCCGGCAGATATCGCTAACGACATCCAATTACCCGGATCAAGCAGGTAATCCGACGCCCAGTATTGCCATATGGACAAGAAGTATATGCTTAAAAATAAGTCATAAAATCACACTACCTGAGGAGTTTAGCAGAGATGCATTACATTTTTAAGATTGTGATATTATTACGCAAAATAAATTGAAAGAAAGAACTTACCCAACATTAAAAAAAGATACTTATGACAAATCGATGTAACTGTGTCAGTTCTCTTTTTCGATACACACTTTAATAACTAAAATACACTTCACTGTGCTGCTTTACTTGTACATACTATTATAATTACTGCTAAAATAACAGTCCCCATTTCTAACACATTATTTTCATATAGACTATCATTCGTATTAAATTTTAAAAATAAAACAGAGAAACATGACAGGAAACAAACAAAACACAAATAAATCGATTAATTGATTATTTCTGGAGTCGAAATATACCACCCTTAAAAATATTTGGTCTTATTTAAAACTCACACTGTATAAGTTGTCTACTACCAAATTAATTGCCTCAGCTGACATAGTTTGAAGAAGAAAGGTCGGCTGCTTAACAGACTTTTTTCAAAATTAGTTGAAACACTAAATTCGCTAATAGGGTACTAAACATCACTTAAATAACACCTAAATAACCCTTCTTCATGTTTGTGATTTTGAAAATGTTAATGTATGTGTTACGGTTAAAGTCCGATGTCGGGTTAATGTCGACATTAACATGTTAATGTTTGGGTTGGGTTATGTTTTTGGTTGTTTTGTGTTACTCTTGAGATACCGGGTAATGTCGACATTAACCGGACATCGGACATTAACCCTAACATATGCACAAAAATGAACTTGTTAACATATATTTGATAAAAAATGTCTATACCTATGTGGCGGATTCATCTCTCCAAAAAAATCCTTTATGGGTATTTCGCCACTGCACTGCAAGAAAAATCTACAAAATGAAATAGTTATTTTTTGTAAACACTTCTGCGTTAAACCTAAACGGACGCTACTTGTCAGAACAAAGAAAAAAAATGCTTAACGTTTCGGAAAGTTTTCTCTTTCCGTCGTCGGAAGCAAAAAAAATATAAAGAATAAAGAAAAAAACTATTTAAAATATTTAAATTGAACTATTCGAGAGCACTTTACTTTTTAAAACAGATACGTCTACAAGAAACCGTTGACGTTCTGTTAAAATGACAATATATTAAGTTAAACTTCAAAATTAACTACTACCTGATAACAATTACTTAATAAGGTAAAACCAAAAAGCCCAAAATTTCTGTATGATTATTTTTAAATTTTAGGTATGTTATGTTTATTTATGTTATGTTCTTTAAAATCAAAGAAGCGATTGCCATATATTACTAACATCTACAGACGCATGAGCAATACATTTATTTTTATTAGATTGAATTAAAAAAGCCTCTTTTATTTTTCTTTTAGAGGCTATCGCTTCTTTCATTATAATTTTGGCGTTATTAAAATTTATTCAGTACCCTGTGTCCCATGAATGCTGACAAATCTTAGATTTGTGAAAATCTCCCTTTCTTAGATAATCTTTATATTCTTTAATTCTAACATTTAAGGGTCTAGATGTTTCACCAATGTAAAATTTATCGCATTCACAGGGTCTTTGGTATATTAAATTTTTTATTTGTTGTTCTGTATTCATTGGTTTAGTATGTGATAAAATGGATCTAAGTGTATTTTGTGTTTTGAAAGATGTTCGTATGTTATATTGTTTTCCTGCCCTTCTTATTTTTTTCCGAAACGCCTCGTATGTATGGAATTGTAAGTTGTATATATTGTGTATTGTTATTATTTTGTCTATGATTTGGGGTTTGTATTTCGTTTAATGTTTTGTCAATAAAATATGGTGGATAGTCGTTTTTTATTAATGTATTTTTTATGTGGTTTATATCTCTGTTTAGTGAAATGTCGTCTGTACATATTATTTTCGCCCTATCATATAAACTTTTTATAACACCTTTTTTACACTTATACTGTGATTAGATGTGAAATTTAAGTATCTATCTGTGTTTGTGGGTTTTCTGTAAACATCTAAAATTAGTTTATTTTGAAACTTTGACACTAAAACATCACAAAATGGCACAAACGATTACCTCTCTCTACTTCTAAAGTGAATTTTATGGTAGGTTCGCGAGAATTTATATAATCCAAAAAAATGTCTATTTCAGAAACGTTATGTTACATATTGCAAAATGATCAACATAACGCAGCCATATTACAGGCTTTTTTGAAAAACTATTTATTGTGTTATTTTCAAACTCTTCCATAAAAATATTACTTAACAACGGAGAGAGAGGTGATCCAATTGCCATACCGAAATCTTGTTGAAAAAAATCATTATTTAATTGGAAATAATTAGTTTTAACACAAAGTGTCAACAATTCCAAAAATACTATCTATGTTTAATTTTATTCTATCTATTAAATGTGAATCTTGTTCTAATCTATCCCTAATTATTTTAAGTGATTTATCTACCGGCACATTAGTGAAAAGACTAACAACGTCAAAACTAACCATTAAACTGTTAAGTGTTTTATTAATTTTTGAAATTTTTTCTATAAATTGTGGTGTGTTTTTAATGTATGAATCGGTGTTATTTGCAATGGGATTTAATATGTCTAGTAAAAATTTTGCTAACGGATGGCATGGAGAATTTATACTACTGACTATAGGTCTAAAACCCTGGATTGAAAAGTATTGTTTGTGTATTTTCTGTAAAAGTTTGTGTATTTTCGGTAAACCGTATAAATGAGGTGGTTTATTGTAATGGGGTGTTAATAATGTTAGTTGTAAGTATGTTGATATATGTTTGTATTTGTATAAAGTTCTGTATATTTTTTTTCAATAGTTGATGTTGGGTCTTTTGAAAGTTTTGTGTAACTACCGTTATTTATAAGCTCTGTAATTTTGTTATTATATTCGTCTAAATCTATAACTACTGTAGCATTACCTTTGTCTGCTTGTAATATTTTAATTGTTTTGTCTGTTTTTAAATTTTTAATAGCTAACCTTTCTTCTCTATTAATATTGGGTTTAAATTTAATAGGTCATTCTAGAATAATTTTTGACCTAACACGATATTCATCGGCGTGTTCTAAAAGTAATTTTTGTGCTATATTTTCAATAGCAGAAGCCAAATTTAATTTTGAAACGTTTTTATCAGTTACGCTAAAATTTAAACCTTTTGTTAAAACTGATTTTTCAGAATTAGATAAAACTCTTTTAGAAAGGTTAACTCATGAAAGAAGCGATAGCCTCTAAAAGAAAAATAAAAGAGGCTTTTTTAATTCAATCTAATAAAAATAAATGTATTGCTCATGCATCTGTAGATGTCAGTAATGTATGGCAATCGCTTCTTTGATTTTAAAGAATATAACATAAATAAACATAACATACGTAAAATTTAAAAATAATCATACAGAAAGTTTGGGCTTTTTGGTTTTACCTTATTAAGTAATTGTTATCAGGTAGTAATTGTTATCAGGTAGTAATTGTTAATTTTGAAGTTTAACTTAATATAATGTCATTTTAACAGAACGTCAACGGTTTCTTGTAGACGTATCTGTTTTAAAAAGTAAAGTGTTCTCGAATAGTTCAATTTTAATATTTTAAATAGTTTTTTTCTTTATTCTTTATATTTTCTTGCTTCCGACGACGGAAAGAGAAAACTTTCCGAAACGTTAAGCATTTTTTTCTTTGTTAGGCAAATTTTTATAACTGTAAACATAACTTCTGATAAGCAGCGTCCGTTTAGGTTTAATGCAGAAGTGTTTACAAAAAATAACTATTTTATTTTGTAGATTTTTCTTGCATTGCAGTGGCGAAATACCCATAAAGGATTTTTTTGGAGACATATATTTGATATCAAATAAAGTTTTAATTACGTAATCGAGAGCGCTAGTTTTAAATTTATTGTTGCCAACCGTGGGCATATTCGGCGCCGAGTTGATTAACTGGCATTTAAATTTCCCGCTAGGGATTCAGGTGGTAGCACTACTGTAAAAAATGTCAATTTTTTGCTTTAAATAAATAATGTTATGACACTTTAAGCTTAAAAATGTTTACTAGCGGACCTTGCAGTCAAACATTGTTCTTTTTAGAACTTATTTTAGAGCGTAGTATACCAGATAGCTTAATAGCCGTAAAAACTCATCGTAACTTTATTAGAATATTTTGAACGGGAAAACGGTAGTAATTACCCGTTGTGAAGGAGAATTTTGTTGATGAAAATAATAACTGTTTATATATTTATAGTTAATTTATTTTTGTTTCCTAAAATATTTTGATTAAAAAAAAAAAAAAGAAAAATTGGGCAACGCTGTGCCGGTCAAGCTTAATCACGCGACTAAAAGTTTATTTGATATGAACTATAGATATATATAGATAGATAATATAATGTGGCTGGTCACCAAAGGTAAATCGTCCCATTGCTGCCAAAAGTCACTAACTTACTTTTTATTACTTCCGAGAAAAATGCGTCTAAAGATGAATTGCATTGCATAAAGATGTTATAGTTAGTAACTATTCGGTATTAAAATAAAACATAAATAGTCAGAAATCGTAGTTAATGACATTTGCAATCGATTTTCCGATTCAAAACATAGTTAGTGATTGAATTTGGTTGTTCGGAAAAATGTTAGTTAGTGACTTTTGGCAGCAATAGGACGAAATGTCTTTTTATAGTATTAATAACATTAATATTAAGAATGTTTTATTAGTTGTTTCTTGGGTGTTGTGGCTATGGTTAAATTACAACTAATAAAAAAATATTATATAAAGGCTAAAGAATAATCACTGTCAATCATTAATATTATGGATATTAATACCCTTAAGGGAAAAACTCCTTTTACCAACTTCACTTAATTTTACCATAGCCGGTATCCAATATTTAACATTAATAAAAATATTTAGTATTTATCTTATTCCAACAATTATTGTTTTCAAACATTATTTACCATTTTCAGCTTTTCAGCATAACAAATAGACAACTCGCATATTAATAAACCTGTCTTGTTTCAACATTTGGGACCAAATTTGTACCATTTTGATACAATTAA
Organism: Sitophilus oryzae; assembly: GCF_002938485.1. Lineage (NCBI taxonomy): Eukaryota > Metazoa > Arthropoda > Insecta > Coleoptera > Curculionidae > Sitophilus > Sitophilus oryzae. The sequence goes on from NW_022147166.1 coordinate 366,626, forward strand.
ATGTAAGCGAATCTGTGCGATAGTTGTAGGTAAAGATATGCCAGATTTTGAGGTTTCGGTGCTACATACAAATATATACATGTCATAGGGAAAAGGGACGCAGACAGTCGGGATAGACAGCCGGACATACTACGAAAATGGTCGATGTTAATGACGTGGAAAATACATTTTAGGGATTATAGTTGCCTGCGTTGAAATATATTGTTTTACAATTTAATAACATTTTAAGCGTTTCACAATTTAAAAAAAAGTTCTTTAAATTTAATGAAAATACGTGTTTTTATATTTAAAATATTATACTTACCAGTATTGGCAGTACTGGTAGCCTTTAAACAGTGGTGACTCCAGGTATGAAGGTAAAAATAAAATAAAATAACCAGTTTAAATTAAAACAATATTATGTACAGGGTGAGTCAACGATAGAGTAAAGTCAAAAGTTATAGGGACGGTTAAAATACACATTTTAAAATTATTATAGAGTATACAGGGTGCTTCAAAAAAGTGTGGCGGATATAACATATCATTTTTTAAAAGCAACACCCTATTTTTTATTTTATTTTTCTACGTAAAATTCCGTAACTTTTTTATATATAATGTTATATACCTAAAGTTAATAGTTTTTGTTATATTTAAATTTGTTTAAACAAATGTTAGATTGCAGTGTGATAAAAAATTGTCAATGCTGGCATTGATTCTGAAGTTGGACAAATAAAATTTGGTAGGAGAATTTTATACAGATATAGAAAAAGACCTATGTAAAGATATTTTAGTTAGATGTTAGAGGGTGTTCAAAATATATTTATGAATTTCAACTACTTAAAATTAAGAAATTTCAATTTTTTTTAAATGGTACACCCTATATATTATCATTTTTCTGATAGATTTTACAAAACTCTTCAACTTTTATTAAGTATGTCATATACCTATTTTTATTAGTTTGCGATTTATTCCAATTTTTTTTATTTTTACCCATATTTTTAATACAATTGCGCAATAACATCATAGTTGCCATGACAAAAAGTAATAATTATCACAATTATGTATGTTAAGCAAGTTAAGAACCAAATTTGAATTTTAGATTAATTTGTTGTAATAAGTATAAATTAGCAGAGATAATAGTTACAGATTTTCTTGAAATTAATTAGTCAATGTGACTGATATACACTGACAAGCCTAGAAAACCACTGTGGTGCAACCAAATCAAATGCTTATTCAGTAAACTCTGCTATTAACAATAATTAGTATTAAAGTAGCCTAGTTTTAATATTTTACAACCGTAGCAATAATCAATCGAACATTACAAATTTATATTATACAAAGGTAGAATAAATTAGTATTAGAATGGCAGCAATCGAGTAATCATTTACATGACCCTAAACACATTCTTACACCATATTTTTTGGTTCAGTACTATATATTATATAGTACTTTGCTAACTACTATAAAAATAGATGTATATTGTCTAGAAAACATCTTCAGTGTGTAATGGGACGGTTTCGCGGCAGTAGTAATATTGGTTTTACCAAATGAATTATAAACCAGATTTACTACGAGAAAAAACATTACTGTATGTCGAAGAAAATTCCTATATCAGTAGCCTTCAGCAATTAGGTACTCTAGTATTATCCTAATTTGTGGCTATTCGCCCATACAAAAAATCCCAAGTGTCATCTTTCATAATATAGAAATACTTCGTGTTTTGGTGTATTGTGGTGATTTAGTGTTTTTATTTTGCTATAGAAATACACTAAGAAATACACTACTGCGATTTAGTTTATTTGAGTAAGCTACTTGTTAAAGGTAAGTAATAAATAATTTTGTTTTGTCATGGCAACTATGATTTTATAGGGTAGTTGTATTAAAAATATGGGTAAAAATAGAAAAAATGGGAATAAACCGCAAACTATTAAAAAGAGGTATATGACATACTTAATAAAAGTTGAAGAGTTTTGTAAAATCTATCAGAAAAAATGATAATATACACGGTGTCCCATTTAAAAAATTTGAGATTTTCTAATTTTAAGTAGTTGAAATTCAGAAATATATTTTGAACACCTTGTATCATTTAACTAAAATATCTTTACATATATCTTTTTTTTTCATCTCTATAAAACTCTCCTACCAAATTTTAGTATTCCAACTTCAGAAACAATGGCACCACTGACAATTTTTTACCCTCGTTTTTACCACACTGCAATTTAACACTTGTTTAAATAAATTGAAATATTACAAAAACTATTAATTTTAGGTATATAACAGTATATATAAAAAAGTTATGGAATTTTACGCAGAATCTAAAAATAAAATAAAAAATAGGGTGTTGCATTTAAAAAAACATATGTTATAGCCGCCACACTTTTTTGAAGCATCTTGTATACTCTATAATATATTTAAAATGTGTATCTTAACCATCCCTATAACTTTTATATTAAACATTTTTTTGTAAACCTTGAAACAAATGAGATAATGGACTTTACCCTATCGTTGACTCACCCTGTACAATCTATATCAAAAAATCAAATGAAGCGGATTAATATTCTACGCTAGCGTGGGACTTTCTATTTTCTAACCAAGAGCGCATGCGCTGCCCTGAAATGGAGGCGATAGGTAAATTGTAGACCCTAGTATCTGAGGTAACTTTCGAAAGATATCTAATCCTAAGACAGCGTTTCGGCGACTACGCAGAGTCTCATTAAGTGTCACAACGAATGTCTCTAAAAGAAAGTCGAGCACCGCATGCACACCGGAACGGAAACGCCAGGCGGTCTCTTGACGTCTGTCGGGTAGCGCGGGCTTGGCAAATTCGCGAAATCAAAAAGTTTATACTTAAACCCTATCTTAATCCGGAGCTGCCCGGAACAGAGTGTTATCCTCGGTTTGTTAACTAGCCCACAATCCAACCGTACATGAAGCAGTTTCGGTTGAAACACCCTACGGTCGAAATTGTAGGTTTTTCAGGCTTTCACTTTAATCACGGACGGAATAGGCACAGGACACGCCTTTCGACAGTACTTGTGAAAGTACTGACCAAAGGATACTACCTACTGCTTTTGATAGTCAGCCACCTTTCAAAAGACAGAGAACGGTCTTTCACAATTTAATGTAAAACCGCTCACCGCTTTTCCGAAGATGGTGGCTAAGACACACGTTCACGTGATTGAGTAAGGAAAACTGAAAGGAAAGTTTTTAAACGACAAGATTCACTTGATGAACAACGTGGCGGAGCACTAGACTAGAAAAGACACTGCGCAAGACAGGACGGCGCGATTTTGCAAGAGTGCGGGAAGTAGTCGGGTGAGCACTTTATAGAAAGCGATGGCTTTCTATCGGATTATTACCTTAGGCGGAGCAGAGCGGAGCTGTCGACGATTCACCAAGCCAGGTGCCAAGCAACTCACGACTTTTATTTTTCTAACAGTACTGCTCTCGCCAACAGGAGTGGGGAAAGCAGCATACAGTGCGTATCGATCGACGCCAATCAAGACTCTACTTGCAGTACTTAATAAAATAATAGTTATATTATAAATATTTTGATAATTAAATACTTTGATAAAACCAAACCAAACTAACATCGTCACAGTTCCTAGAGCGCCTAGAATTGCATACCCTAACTTAGTGTTAATGATATTGAAAGGCGTCGAATTGTTGGGTTAAGCGTAGCAAGCTTTTTGGTCTCGTTTTTTTGTCAGTCAGTATATAACGGGTGCGACTCAAAAGTGGCTCACCCCCTATAACTTTTTTATTTTTTCAGATAAAACAACGAGATTTGGTATGTTAATATAATATATAAGTATATAACATAAATTAGGATTGAATGACACACTCAATTGTTTTCGGTCACTTCCGGTTTCACCGGAAATGACTACAACTTTTGATTTTCAAATAGCACCCTCGGTATTTTTTACTTTATTCGATAGAAAATGATACTCTGAATAGAATGACATATCGTATGTCAACTTTTGACATTTTCATATATGGTTTATTGCCAAATATGTGGTATCAAATTATTCGTAAAAAATGCTTTTTCCAAATATGCTAATGAGCCACCCTCTTTCCATTTGAAAAAATTGAGATATGATTAAAAATACGATTTGGGCATCTTTTAGCCGGCCAGCACAAGACACTGGAAACATTATACGATCAAATCTATTTTTCCATGGCTCCTTGATTAAAAATTAATTTTCTTAACACAGCCATGGCACTCTATATAGAAATTTAAAATACAATTTCTTTTGAGCGAATATGTCAAAACATATTTGTCATTCGATTCATAGTGTCATTTTCTATCGAATAAAGTAAAAAAATACTGTGGTTGCCATTTAAAAACCAAAATTGGTAATCATTTCCGGTGAAACCGGAAGTGACCTAAAACAATGGGATATGTCAATCAATCCTAATTTATGTCATATACTAACATACCAAATCTCGTTGTTTTATCTGAAGAAATAAAAAAGTTATAGGGGGTGCGCCACTTTTGGTTTGGTTTGGTTTGGTATAGTAAAATTATCACCTATGTACGCTAAAATATTTAGCACTTATCTTATTTTCCTAGATAATATTATCTCGAAAATACATAAATTTAAGAAATATTTCTAAGAAACCACACGCAGCCAGTTTTTTTCTACGTGTTTTAAACGTGTAAAGATAAAACCATTTTGTTCTAGTCAAATTGTCTGTTGGTGGGGGGCTTTTGGAATATTTCTTGGGGTAGGTTAGGTTGTAAAGTAAAAAAGTTTTAGTTTTTTTATGATATTGTGTGTTTATGTTTTCTAAAAATTTAATAAAATATGACCTGTTATTTTGGCTTCTGTAAAATTATATTATCGCAATATGTTTGGATATGGTTAACCGTTTCTTGTAAGTTAACCTTAACATACTACAGAGTCCTGAAAGATCTTATTATAATTTTAGTCTTATTATAATTCTATCATTTTTTAGGGTTCCGTAACCAAAGGGTAAAAACGGGAACCCTATTACTAAGACTTCGCTGTGCGTCCGTCCGTCTGTCACAATGGTCTATCTTATGAACCGTTATAGCTAGACAGCTGAAATTTTTACAGATAATGTATCTATGTTGCCGCTATAAGAACAAATACTAAAAACAGAATTAAATAAATGTTTATAAATAAAAAAAGTACTTTTACTAAACATTATCTTTTAAGTAGGAATTTTACATAGAATCTTTCAAGTCCTCGGTAGCCGCGTGGTTTAAAGCGTCAGGATTTTACGCTGCTATGACGTTGGAGCCGTAATAAGACAGGTTCGAATCCTAGTCCAGGCGACATTTTTTAATCGTTTTTTTTTAATTTTTATATATTTTTATTGATTAATACAATTTTTAGTAATGTGCTTCTTCATTTTTTTAAATTACTTATACGCGCATTAAAAATTTCGGCTAAATCGGAAAAAAAGTTTATAATAATATAGTGTCTAATGTTGTATAGATAATGAATGGTACGGAACCCTTCGTGCGCGAGTCCGACTCGCACTTGACCAATTTGTTACATTAACAAATCAATATTTTGGACCATGTTTATGTTTAAATTGTGTTTTAGAAATGAAAGGACAATAATTATAAAATGCGCTAGAAAATCGTTATCGCTAATTTGTGCGTTACGGCTGCCTCACGGCCATCATTCAAATAAAGAGTTGGGAGTAAAAAAAATGTTTACTCCCAAACCGCGTAAAGAAGTTTCACTTCAGAAAAATAATTTTCTAGGTTGTTATAGCAAAGTTAATCGACTTTCCTAATAAAATGGCCATAGAAAAGAAAGCTTTTAAATCACAACCTGGTTAAAATAGTTTTATAGTAACGTAAGCGATTTCTTCGCTCCAACGAATAGGCACTCCATAATTTTACTGGGATCCTTTGGGAGTAATGAACAAAAATTCATCATGTTGCCTAAAAGCGACCTTCTCTGAACTTCTCGACCTGTTTACCTTTGCGGTTTTATCGGTTCTACCACATAGTTTACGCTAAACGAAGAGCAAGATTACTTTTGCTTTTCAGCTTATAACTGAAATAATTAGTTTATCTGTACGATTATATTATATCCATGTGAAATATTTCCCTATTCCATACGTAAATAAAAAGCCCTTTTTGTTTGTGGTTTGCAATACCTGAAATAAATACAACCTATTATAAAAATAACATAATAAGAAATTTTAGGAGAAAATTAAAAAGCAATGTAAATAATAATTAATAATTATGGATGTACATAATAATATACAGGGTGGTCCGAACTGTATTCCAGAAACTTCGGCAGCATATTCTACAGATAAAAATAAGTAAAAATGAAATAATAATAAATGATGTATGTCCTAAAATGCTTAGTTTCGGAGATACAGGTTGTAGAAGTTTTTTCCGGATGAAAATTGTTGTCTGAGATTTTTTTGAAGAGTAATAATTTTTCGTCCCTACCTGTATAAAACTACTAAGTGAAAAAATGCACATTTTATAATTATTCTTTGCGTAAAAAATGTTTCTTGGTAAAAATCGCTACGATATATATCAATACTACTATATATATATATATATATATATATATATATATATATATATATATATATATATATATATATATATATATATATATATATATATATATATATATATATATATATATATATATATATATATATATATATATATATATATATATATATATATATATATATTTATTAAATCGACGGAGCCAGACCCGGTACGTTGAAGATAGGCCGTCAGACCCGGGTATATCGGACGAAAAATGTTCAAGCGATGCCTTCAGGCCCTGATGCTGACCGTTTAATTTGTCCCATTATATAAAAATAGAGGTTTATTCGTTTTCGCCAGACCCACGACGTTGCCGCTTTTAATTCTCAAATATTTATATTAGAATTAGACGAACGGAACTTTTGACGCGGTAATGGATCACAGTGCAGAAGTAAAAACGGTGCATTTCTGATATAGTGAATATTATTGTACTTATTGTTAGTATTAGATATATTCTGTCTTATAAATGCTGTACTAAATCTGTACGAAAGCGTTTTTATCTGAAATTCCTTTAAAAATTAAATTTCTTTGTAATAAGCATAATCAAGTTACAATGCATTATCACTTTCGTTTAGATTTTGTAAGTGTTTACTAAGTGATGATGGAAACCGGTTTATTATCTTTATACTTTAAAAGAAAAAAAGTTTAGCTACTTCTACAACGAAATCATAGCATCGAAATAAATTTTTAGATACTCGTACAATTTTTTGACACGACGATCGATTCCGACAAAAAAAAAATTAGTTACTTCTACAACGATATCGTAGCATCGATATAAATATTTAGGTACTCGTACAATTTTTTGACACGACGATCGTTTCCAACGACTGTCATTTCTAAGGTAATTTGACGCCGTGTTTTGGAATCATAGGGTATGTGTGTATTTATCATTAACCTTTTTTCTATTTTGTTGTAAAGAATTATTTTAACTTATTTTTTTATTACATACAGATATGAGGGCGGCAATTTAAAAATTTGCACTGTGGGCAAGACGGGTAAAAAAAAGATGCTCATTTAGAATATTAAGAAATTCAGACAAAAAAATTAAAATAAGCATTCTTTAAAGATTGTTTCTACTAGTTTTATTTAAAAATATAAATAATATAAGGTCTAATCTGGCGAGTTGAGTTTGGATGAGACTGTAAACAAAATTTTTAAAAGTATAAATGTAGTAATTTAAATTTTCTGCGTCTGATAAAATTCATGTAGCAGTAAAGTAGGAAAAAAGTTTAGGTTTAAAAGCATTAATTTCTGGAAATTCCCTATTTGTAGAGGCTGGGAACCACCTACTTTTCTGGGAACCCCATATTTTCAAGTTTAAATTATTAGAACTGTGATTAAAACAAATCACTATTTTCATTCATATTGCAATCAACGAATAATAAGAATATTATATTATCAAATATTACACTAATTAAATTTTCGAATACAAAGTAAACATAGAAGATACAACATATTATAGAGATGCAACCATAAAACGTGTTTGTCATATTTACATGGTGTTGGTAGATAGCATCCAGCCGTAAACTGAATATACAACGTATTACTGTAGTGTGTAGCAAAAAAGCCGTCAAAATTTTTGTTTCACTGAAATTACTATTTTAGATCTTACTGAACGAAATAATGCAATAAAATTAATTATTGTGAAATAACTGAATACTATCATATTTATGATCGAAAAAAAACGGCGTCAGCGTGGCTATGAAATGAAAATTGCTGTCATTTTATATGTAAATTATATGAATGTCATCGATCGTCATTTCCAGGCCAACTGGACGCCGCTTTTTTTCGATCATACGTTACCTTTTGTTTAAACTTTTCCTGTGGGGAGAAATATCATACAAAACGGCCTTATCGTACAGTCACTATCATATACGATGATCGTAATTATTTTGATGTAATTACTTCGACAATGTAATCATACAACCGGAATAAATCTTTAGGTACTCGTGTACAATTCTTGACCCGTCGATCGATTTAGATGAAAAAATCTTTAGGGTACTTCTATAACGTAATCATAGCACGAAATAAATTTTAGGTACTCGTATAATTCTTTTGAAACGACGATCAATTTAGACGAAAAAACTTTAGGTACTACTTTACTACAACGAAATCATAGTACCGAAATAAATTTTGGGTACTCGTACAATTTTTTCGACACGATGATCGATTAAAATGAAAAAAACTTTAGGTACTTCTGCTTGTATATGTACAACCATATGAAAATGTCAAAAAATTGACATATTATGATGTCATTTATTGAGGGAGTATTCACACTATCCTAAAACGGCGTATCGGCGTAACGGGGTAACGGCTTTCAATATATTTCCAGTAATTTATTGGCTGAAAATTCATCTGTCATAAATTTTATCTGTCAAATTCATCTGTCGCAAATTTCAGCCAATAGAATTACTTCCGAAATCGATTCAAGGTCGTCACGCCGTTACGTCGTTTTTAAGATAGTGTGGATGCACCCTCAGAGTGTAATTTTATATAGAATAATGTTCAAACACAAATACGACAACCGATTTAAACGAAAACATTAGGTACTACTATAACGAAATCATAGTACCGAAATAAATTTCTAGGCAATTCTCGTACAATTCTTTTTGATACGACGATCTGTTTTCTGAGGAGAAAACATTTTTAGGTACTTCTACGTAAATTTCTAGGTACTCGTACAATTTTTGACCCATCGATCGATTTAGATGAAAAATCTTTAGGTACTTCTCTAACGAAATCATAGCACGAAATAAATTTTAGGTACTTGTACAATTTTTTTGACACGGTGATCGATTTAGATGAAAAAATTTTAGATACTGTACAATTTTTTGATACGACGATCGATTCTGACGCTTGTCATTTCAAAGGTAATTTGACGCCGTTTTTTGGAGTCATATATATGCTATGTGTATACTTATCTAATAAGTAAAGTGTATTCATTTAGAATATTAAGAGATTCAGACGAAAAAATCAAAAATAGGTAGTTAGTATTTTTAAGATTGTTTCTACAGTTTTATTTAAAAAAAACAGAGAACTATTATTATTATAGGGCCCCTCTCGGACCAAGCTTTGACGAGTCCATTATAAAAAGAGCGAGGGACAGTAGGTAGAAAACATATGATTTGATTTGTCACGGAAACGTGAAGTTTATTAATAAAAGTGTTTTGTTGAAATTCTTCGAGTTTTATCATAAAGTTTATGGTTCGACATCCAACAAAATAATTGTAACGAATCCCCGTCACAAAATATAAATAATTTAAAGTCTAATCTGGCGAGTTGAGTTTGGATGAAACTGTAAACAAAATGTTTAAAAGTGTAATGTATCATTTAAATTTAAATAAAATTCATATAGCAGTAAAGTAGTAAAAAAAGTGTAGGTTTAAAAGCATGATCTTTTGGGAATTCCCTATTTGTATATAGTCTGGGAACCACCTACTTTTCTGGGAAACATACTTTCAAGTTCAATTTATTAGAATTGTGATTAAAGGAAAGCACTATTCTCATTCATATTGCGATTAATGAATATTAATATTAATAATATTATACTACCATATATTACTCAAATTAAGTTTTCGAATACATAGTAAGTAAACATAGATAGAAGATAGAACATATTATAGAGATGCAACCTGCAACCATAGAACGTGTTTGTTATATTTATATGGTGTTGGTAGATAGCATCCAACCGTAAACTGAATATACAACGTATTACTGTAGCAATCAACATTTTTGTTACACTAAAATTACTATTTTAGATCTTAGTGAACGTAGTAATGTAATAAAATTAATTATTGTACTGATTAACTACCATATAATCGAAAAAAAAACGGCGTCAGCGGTGGCATGAAATGAAGATTGCTGTCATTTTATACCGGGTGCGTCTCAAAAGTGGCTCACCGCTATAACTTTTTAATTTTTTTTTAGATAAAAAAACGAGATTTGGTATGTAAGTATATGACATAAATTAGGAATTATTGACGTATTCAATTGTTTTTGGTCACTTCCTGTTTCACCGGAAATGACTACAACTTTTGATTTTTAAATGACACTCCCCGGTATGTTTTGTATTATTTGATAGAAAAATGACACTCTGAATCGAATGACATATCATATGTCAACTTTTGACATTCTCGCTTTAAAAAAATTGTATTTTTAAATTTCAATCTAGAGTGCCATGGCTGTGTTAAAAACACTAATTTTCAATAAGGAGCCTTGGAAAATAGATTTGATAATCTAATGATTTTCGTGTCTTGTCCGGGCCCGTTCTTATAAGATGCCCAAATCGTATTTTTAATCATATCTCAATTTTTCCAAACGGAACAAGGGAGGCTCGTTAGCATATTTGGAAAAAGCATTTTTTACGAATAATTTGGTACCACACACATGGTATTTCGAGTCAAATTGTCATTATGAACCGCATGTTACAATTTCAAATAAACCATATGCGAAAATGTAAAAAAATTGACATATTTTATATGTCATTCTCTTGAGGGTGCATCCACACTATCTTAAAAACGGCGTATCGGCGTAACGGCCTTGAATAGATTTCCGTAATTTATTGGGGATGCGTCAAGTGTCCACCGCTATATCTTTTTATTTATTTTTTTGAAGATAAAAATACGAGATTTGGTATGTTAGTATATGACATAAATTGGAATTGATTGACGTATTCAATTGTTTTTGGTCACTTCCAGTTTTACCGGAAATGACTACAACTTTTGATTATTAAATGACAATTCCCCTGGTATGTTTTACATTATTCGATAGAAAATGACACTCTTGAATAGAATAATATATCATATGTCAACTTTGACATTTTCGCTTAAAAATAGTATTTTAAATTTCTATCTATTATAGAGTGTCATGGATGTGTTAAAAACACTCATTTTAATCATAGAGCTTTTGGAAAATAGATTTGATTTGATCTAATGATTTTCGTGTCTTGTCCGGGCCCGTTAGATAAGATATCAAATCGAATTTTTAATCATATCTCAATTTTTTCAAACGGAACAAAGGTGGCTCGTTAGCATATTTGAAAAAGCATTTTTTCTACGAATAATTTGGTACCACAATTTGGTACTCGAGTCAAATTGTCATTATGAACCGCATGTTACAAATAAATCATATGTGAAAAATGTCAAAATTAACATATTTATGATATGCCATTCTATTCAGTGTGATTTTCTATCGAATAATGTAAAAATATACCGGGGTGCCAAAATGAAAAGTTGTAGTCATTTCCGGTGAAACAGGGAAGTGACCAAAAAACAATTGAATACGTCAATCAATCCTAATTTATGTTATATACTAACATACCAAAAACTCGATTTTTTATCTGACAAAATAAAAAAGTTGTAGGTGAGCATACTTTTTGAGACGCACCCGGTATACGACGATCGATTTAAATGAAAATAATTTTTAAATACTTCTACAACGAAGTCATAGTATCGAAATAAATTTCTAGGTACTCGTACATTTTTTTTGACACGACGATCGATTTAGACGAAAACATTTTTAGTACTTTACAGCGAAATCACAGCATCGAAATAATTTTGTGTAGTTACTCCTACAATTTTTGACACGACGCGACGATCGCTGATCGATTTAGATGAAAAAAAAAATTAGGTACTTCTACAACGAAATCATAGCATCGAAGTAAATTTGTAGGTACTCGTACAATTTTTGACCCGCCGATCGAAATAATTTTGTTTCTAGTATTTATTAGCCGAACGACCGGTTTCGACAAAAAAAGTTTAGTTACTTCTACAAATTCGGTGATGACAGCAATTCGAAAAAAAGATTAGACCGTAAATTATTGATATTTTTAAATGAAACTAGTAGGAATAATTTTAAAAGAATACTTATTTTCATTTTTTTCATCTGAATTTCTTAATATTCTAATTAGAGTATGAGCATTTTGTTTTCTACCAAATATAACATGGCTATATCTTCGTTTCCCTTTAATAGTTTGCTTTACCGTGTTGCCGGTTCTTGGGTCTGAATACATCGATTCAACGTAAATCGACTTATACGCTTATACTAATGTCGAAGGTGGCGCCGCCCGTGACAATACCGGTGTACCCCCAATCGTATATAAAAAACATAAAACCATTTTTTCAGGCCCAGCTGAAATTTGGTCAGGGGAAGTGGGGTCATAAATAATCTCAATAATCATAAAACAGTTTCAAACAAATTTAGTCAACATGTTTAATTAATGTTAGTGATGCCGGGTAGGTATGGATAATTTCGATACCAAACATCCCGAGAACAAGTATTACTCGTAGCGATTTTTACCAAGAGATTTTTATTACGCAAAAAGACTTCCTAAATGTATATTTTTTACTCAGTAGTTTTATACAGGTACGAACGAAAAGTTATTACTCTTCAAACCAGTTAAAAATATACAGGGTTGTTCACCACATACGACACGGAGTATTGTAGCTAAACGATTAGATTTTTACAAATTGTAAGTTTTGGGTTCGTCGAAGGACTATTAGAGCTACAATTTAAAAATAATTTTACAAGATTCAGAGTATCCCAAATAAGTAAAAATATTATAGTTGTATTTTTTTAAATGGAACACCCTGTATATTATCACATTTTTGGATTCTACGATTGAAATAAAAGTAAATTTGATTAAGGTTTATCATACTTAAACGTTACCGTTTTTTAAATATTTTCAATTTTGCGAAATTGCAGTAAAAAATTTAAGGCTTCATTTCTTCAAGGTTCTGCTTCAAAGTTTTTAATACTAAATATTTACTGAAGATTATTTATTAATCAGATATTGTGTTGCAATAATAAAAATTATACTGTTAAGGTCAAGGTGAATTACTGGTTGCATAACCGCAACGTGCATTGAGGAGTCTGGCGCATTCGCCAGAAAGTAAAGAAAATTATAGAATTCTTGAGAAAAATCTAGAAACAACCGCCAGGGGGTATATAAGGCCCGCGCTTTGACAGTTGGACAAGTTTGAAGTTGGAAGTCTGAAGATAGTCTGAAGTCTGAAGTTTGAAAATACCGCGAAATACCGTTAGAGTAATAGTAGTTACATAAGTTGTGTTGTAAATAGTATAAGTTGTGTGTAAAGAGTGAAACAAATAAATTCGTTAAGTATTTTATCGTGAGTTTAAATAGTGGACCCACGGAACTGGGTAACAATTGGTGCTTGAAGTGTTGATTTAAGTGGATTTTGAAGATTTTACACCGAATTTGGGAATTTTTATGGTTGGTACTGAGAGCAAGCGAAGAAAATGGAAGAAGTAAGTAAATTATTGGGAGATTTTATGGAGAAATTAGAGAGAGAGAAAAGGAAGAGGAAAATTACGACGTCGAGAAGAACAGGACCGGCTTGAGAAAATGTTGGTAATTTGGAAATTCGTTTCGAGGAACGACATCGTAGAGAAAAACAAGAAGAACAGGACCGGCTTGAGAAAATTTTCGAAGATTTGAAAATTCAGCGACAACAAGACAAACAAGAAGAGCAGGACCGTATTCAACAGAGTATCGAAAATTCGAACGATGACAAGAGACCCACTTCCAAGAAGTCGTAGAAGATCTGGAGGAGCGCCTTCAGCAGAAAATGGAAAAATTAGAGATGGACCCACAGAAGACCAAGATACAAGTAAGGACACCTGGCGTTTCTGAACTGCGAACCCCAAGGCACCGACCTACGATGGACAAACGACCTGGACAATGTACCACCGTCAGTTTGAAGCAGCCGCCGCTGCCAACGGATGGACTGACCAGGAGAAAGCAGCGGGCACTTGTCATCGCGCTGCGTGGCCCTGCCCTGAACTCCTGTGAACTATTCCTGCAGCCCAACAGCAGGAATATCAAACTTTGGTCGCTGCACTGGACAGAAGATAATGGCGACCAACATCGACGCCAACTTTACCAGGCACAGATCAAGACACGCCTGCAGAGGTCCGGAGAGAGTCTGCAGGAATTTGAAGCAGACTTACGTCGGCTGGTACACCTGGCATATCCAGAAGCACCGGAAGGATTTAGGGAGGAACTCGCTGCTCAGTGCTTTATCAGCGGACTGAGGGACAACGAATTAGAGAGGGCGCTGCAAATATCCCGATTTTCTACCAGCAGCGAAGCACTGGTCAGGGCGCTGGAAATCGAAGCTGCTTTTAGCGCCATCCCTAGACCGAAGATAAGATCGGTAGCGGTCGAGGAACAGCCCGAGAGTACCCACAGAAGTTTGGAGGAGATGTGTAGAAAATTCGACAAACTATGTGAGCTACTAATAAACAAGGGAATCAACAATAACCAGACAGAGAACCAGAGAAGATCCCAGGACATAAGGTGCTATAGATGTGGCAGGAATGGCCACATCAAACGGGATTGCCGCGTTCATGCGATCCCGTTCAGCATCCAGAGAACGTAGGCACCAGGAAAACTAAAATCAGTCAATACTAAGGGGCGAGTATTGACTGGGGAGAACAGAGCCCCCAGGATTTTTTCCATTAGGAGTCTAGGAACAACCGCTGACAGCTTGGTGATCGACGGGAAAGTCAATGGAAAGGGAATTCGAATGACTGTGGATACTGGCGCTATGGTATCGTTGGTGCGGGCTAACTCAGTGCAAGGATTGAAGCTGATGTCTCTGGGAAGAAGAGTGTGTTTACGTACAGTTACGGGGGAAATGGCCGTTGCACGGGGAAAGGCTATCGTCGAACTGAAGTTAGGAAATTTGAAGTTTCAGCATAGCGTCTTAGTGGCAGATATTGAAGATGACTTCATCTTGGGCATGGATATGATTCGTCAACATGGATTTTCGTTCGATCACCAGAGAAATATCTTAAATATTGGATATGAAGAGTTCATGTTATCTCCAGACGAGGGACCAGGCAGAATGGATGTAAGATCAGCGGAAACTGTGGTGATACCTGGTAATACCGAGAAGATCGTATTCGGTAAAGTGGAGAAAATCGCTGGGTGCTGTGTTGGACTGGTAAAAAGTGGCGACAAGAAACAAGATAGGTACTTAGTAGGAAAGTCATTGGTGAACACCGACAAGAATATACCGATCAGAATTGCGAATGTTTTCCCGAATTGTGTCAAGATTCAAAAAGGTGACAAGATAGCCATCTGCGAACCTGTAAGAAGTGTCACCCGATGTGATGAAGTGTCGTCAGCTGTTACACAAATGGCATCCAAAGAAACACTAAAACATCTAGAACAGCCATGGGATCACCTAACATATGAGGAGAAACAGAAGGCTAAGCAGTTCCTGCGAAAGCATGGCGGTATTTTTGAGAAAAATAACAGTGGAAGAACGGATTTTGTGAAGCCCGGATTAATACTGGTCATGCTCAGCCGATTCGACAACGCCCTAGAGGGGTGCCCCTTTCCAAAAACAACAAGAAATGAGACAATGGTAGATAAGATGTTGAAGATGGAGTAATCGAAGAATCATCAAGTCCATGGTCATCTCCTGTTGTTTTGGTGACGAAGAAAGATGGTAGTACACGATTCTGCGTGGGATTATAGGGAAGCTCAATGACGTCACTAAGAAAAGATAGGCTACCCACTGCCACGTATAGATGACACATTAACAACTCTGGCAGGTTCGTGTTGGCTCTCCACTCTCGTCTTAAAGAGTGGATACTGGCAAGTTGGTCTAGACGAGGAAGACAAAGAAAAGACGGCTTTTCTACAGGAAACGGACTATATGAATTCAAGGTCATGCCGTTTGGATTATGCAATGCTCCAGCCACTTTCGAACGTCTCATGGAGGTGGTGTTAAGAGGATTAACTGGAAAAACGTGCTTGGTTTACCTCGGCGATGTATTGGTTATGGGAAGAACTTTTGAGGAGCATTTGCGAAATTTAGAAGAAGTCTTCGGCCGCATAAGGAATGCGCACCTGTACTTGAACCCGAAGAAGTGTAGCTTATTCCAGCGACAAGTGGAATTCTTGGGTCATGTAGTTTCGGCAGACGGAATTTACACTGATGAGAAGAAAATCGCTGTACTATGGATTGGCCTAAACTCGCGACAAACATGAACTTAGAAGTTTTCTGGGTTTATGCACCTATTACAGAAGATTTGTCAAGGGATTTGCCAATATAGCTGCACCCTTACATAGACTTACAGGTGATGAAGTCGGCTACGAATGGAACACCGATTGTGATGTAGCCTTTGGAAGACTTAAGGCGGCTTTATGTTCAAGTCCTATTCTAGCCTACCCGCAACAACAAGGGAGGTATATCCTGGATACCGACGCCAGCAATATCGGCATAGGTGCAGTGCTATCACAAGTGCAAGATGGCGAAGAACGAGTGATAGAATATTACAGTCGAGTTCTATCCAAACCAGAAAGGAATTACTGCGTTACCCGGAAGGAGCTGCTAGCAATTGTGAAGGCAGTTGATCATTTTCATAAATATCTGTACGGCCAAGAATTTTTAATTAGGACAGATCATGCGGCTCTCAAGTGGCTTATGGAGATGAAACAACCTGAAGGTCAAATAGCACGATGGCTCGAGAAGCTCCAACAGTATCACTTTACCATCCAACATCGTGCTGGAAAAATGCATGGTAACGCAGACGGTTTATCCAGAAGACCCTGTCAAACCGATTGTAAGCACTGCTGTAAAACGGAACAACGTGAAGGCACTGTCATGATAAGGAGTTTTAAACTTGGAACCGATGAACAGTGGACGACGACACAATTGAGGAAAGATCAAATGGAAGATCCAGACATCGGAGCAATACTACGGCTCAAGGAAGGTAACGGCGAGAGACCACCGTGGCAGGATATTCGGACAGAGGGCTCGTTTTCAAAGCTCTCTGGGCTCAGTGGAATTCACTGGTTATTGAGAATGGATTGTTAAAGCGCACATGGGAAAGTGCGGATGGCAGCACAGTAACAACTCAGTTACTGGTACCAAGGAAGAAAGTTACCCAGGTATTGGAAGAAATTCACGGTGGTAAAACTGGAGCCCATCTTGGGGTAAACAAGACCTTGAGCAAGCTGAGAGATCGCTTTTACTGGGTGGATTATTGCGAAGATGTCAAGAAATGGTGTCGACAATGTAAAATTTGTGCAGCCAGCCAAGGACCAAGCACTCGATCTAGGGGAAAAATGAAACAATATAACGTTGGACTGCCATTCGAAAGAATCGCTGTTGACATTGCAGGCCCATTCCCTGAAACGCACAAGGGCAACAAGTACGTTTTAGTGGCGATGGATTATTTCAGTAAATGGCCAGAAGTTTTTGCCATTCCAAACCAAGAAGCATCGACTGTAGCTAAGTATTAGTCAATAATGTCTTCAGTAGATTTGGAATTCCCTTAGAGCTTCACACTGACCAAGGAAGGAACTTCAAGTCAAGACTGTTCCAGAAGATGTGTGATCTGCTTGGTATTCACAAGACTAGGACAACAGCTTTACATCCGCAGTCTGATGGGATGGTCGAAAGATTCAATAAGACCATTGAACACCTCCCGAAAATGGTGGACGAACATCAAAGAGATTGGGATCAGCACATACCGCTATTCCTAATGGCTTATAGAAGTGCAGTTCACACCACCGGACTTTCACCATCGAAGATTTTGTTTGGTCGAGAATTACGGTTGTCTTGTGACTTGGTGTTCGGATCACCAGACGACGGCACCACAAACGTAGAGGACTACGCGGATGAACTGAAGGAAAGGTTATTGGAAATTCATCAGACCGTTAGAAGTAAGATTGCGCTAGCCAGTGACCGGATGAAAGCTCTTTACGACCTCAGAGCTAATTCTACGGGATTTCAACAGGACGATAGGGTATGGTTGTATAACCCACAGCGCAAGAAAGGAAGGTCCCCTAAGTTAACTCCAGCAAGGGAAGGTCTTTATACAGTCATCAAGAGGATAAATGATGTTTTGTACCGGATTCAATGCAGCCCTAGAAGTAAGATGAAAGTAGTTCATCTGGATCGATTGAAGAGATACCAGACAGGAAACCTTGATCGGGACGATCAAATTTGAGAAGGGGGCAATGTTAAGGTCAAGGTGTATTACTGGTTGCATAACTGCATTACTGCTACATAACCGCAATGTGCATTGAGGAACCTGTCGAATTCGACAGAAAGTAAAAGAAAATTACAGAATTCTTTAGAAAATTCCAGAAACCATCGCCAGGGGGTATATAAGGCCCGCGCTTTGACAGTTGGACAAGTTTGAAGTTGGAAGTCTGAAGATAGTCTGAAGTCTGAAGTTTGAAAATACCGCGAAATACCGTTAAAGTAATAGTAGTTGCATAAGTTGTGTTGTAAATAGTATAAGTTGTGTGTACAGAGTGAAACAAATAAATTCGTTAAGTATTTTATCGTGAGTTTAAATAGTGGACCCACGGAATCCGTAACAATACTATCTTATACAGAATGCGTAAAAATTTATATTAAATAATTACTAGCTTTAAACAGCAATAACTTGTTTAATTTAAATAGAACACCCTGTATATTTTACGTTAGGTTGCACAATTTAATTGTCAATCAAATTGTATTATACTATTTTTTACCTATCTCTTCAAGTTAGAAGAAAATGCATTTACTTATAATTTAGACCTCAATTATCACTATACCCATGGAATGTTGACATTTTAGTTTATTTTAAAGCAACATATTATGTACAAAATGTACAGGTGGTAAAAATAATAATATTTCAAGCCCATTTGTTTACAAAATGAAAACTATTTAAATATTTGTAAAAGAGTATACCAATTAAATATACCACCATTATTTCCGTCCAAAAATTAGTTAATTACATACTTAATTGTTTTAATTAGTAAATTAATCTAAATAAATGTAGATTTGACTTAGAAATCAATATAATAGTAAGTTATGAATATGAACGACCCTGTTATAAATAAGTATTCGTCAAAAAATGAAATAAAAATTAGGTAAAATAAGACACTAAATCACCACAATACACCAAAACACTTTTACTTTTACACTGGACGCGCGTTTGGTTTGGTTTGGTTTGGTCAAGTGTTTTGGTGTGTTGTGGTGATTTAGTGTTTTATTTTGCTGTGTAACACCAAAGGTTCGAACCCTCAACTGTAATCTAAAAATTAGGTGTTACATAAAAGGTGTTGTATAAAATAAGGTGTTACTTTTTACCACACTGTTTAATACACGTACGAAATTCAGTTTTTTTAGTATTTGGAGGAATTATTATTAATCAACGTAAACTGTCAATTACTTCCCCTAGGAGATGCAAGACCTTGTCGTTAGTGGGGAAGCTCCTGGTCAGGTGCTGGGGGGAATCCCCTCTAGCACTTGGCTTGGTCTAAGAAGCATATCACTCATCGTCTTGTCCCTGACTGTAGTGTCGTGGCCAGGGAATTGCACCAAGACATATAACGATACCGGGCGGGGCTACGGACAGCCTCAACCTTGGGGCACCGGGGGGCACCCCATTGTATTTTACCCCTTACTTCTACATGCGGGGCTCTGTAGAAGTGGACCGACTGTCCCTAGCGACTCATAGGAACACTATGAGATCTGGTAATAATAGTAATAAAAACATCACCGGTGAAGCTGTGGGGAAACCCCCTAGCGACACTGGGAACAGTAACAATGAAAGTTCCAAGGGGCCAAACCCAAAGAGAACTACAGGAGAGGTGGCTGACACTTGCGTGAGACCATCCTCCGCAAGTGGCATACAAGCTACCACCTCCTCCAAGGGTCGGGAGCCTACCTCCTACCTCTAAACCCAACAGGCGACACAAGCTACCGTTTCGTCTACCCGGCCTGGGTCGTAGCTCCTCGACTGTGAGGGACACGGGTCTCCGTAGGAAGTCCTGGGACTGTATGATGAGTTATAACTCAAGAAAGGGGGACACAATAGATCTCTAAGGTCGCAGAGATTAACCCCCCTCCCACTTATTCTAAAAATTCTCTAAACTGTCAATTAAGGTAGTTTGAATACTGGGATCATATTAATTGATCCTCTTTAACAAAAAATATTTAAATAGTTTTTTTTTTATTTTTTAATGAAATAAGCGAACTATATCGACAATATTAGTATCTGGTACTCTTTGAAAATTTGTTACATCTTTAAAAATAATCTAAAATGTCAATATTCCATGGGTATAGTGATTAATGAGGTCTAAATTATAAGAAAATGCATTTTCTACGAAAACTTGAAGAGATGGGAAAAATGGTATAATACAGTTTGATAGACAATTAAATTATGCATATGATTCACGTAAAATATACAGGGTGTTCCATTCAAATTAAACAAGTTATTGCCGTTTAAAGCTAGTAATTATTTAATATAATTTTGTGGACACTCTGTATAAAGTAGTAGAATTTTAATTATTGCAACACAATATCTGATCAATAAATAATCTTTAGTAAATATTTAGTTTTAAAAACTTTGACACCCTTGAAGAAATGAAGCCTTAAAATGTTTACTGCAATTTCATAAAATTTTAAATATTTCAAAAACGGTAAGGTAAGGTTTAAGTGTTATAAACCTTAATCAAATTTACCTTTATTTCAATCGTAGAATCTAAAAATAGAATAATATACAGGGTGTTCCATTTAAAAAAATACAACTATAATATTTTTTACTTATTTGGGACACTCTGTATCTTGTAAAAATATTTTTAAATTGTAGCTCTAATAGTTCTTCAACGAACCCAAAACTTACAATTTGTAAAAATCTAATCGTTTAGCTACAATATAGTGATGGGCAAAACTGTTATTTTTAGATAACAGTTGAAACTGTTATAGTTATTTATAAAAAACAGCTTAAAATAACAGCTTAAAAATAACATGTTTCTTTATTTTACTGCTAAATATTTGAAAGAGTATGAGACGCTCACCGCCAGGCGTATTAACGCAGTTGCAACAATGACGTGCTCGGTGGTAGTATTTCCAGGGTGTCATAACATTTCTAAATATCGATTGTTATCTAAAATACCTCTCTAAAAACGGGGGTTGTTTACAAATAAGCGCTGTTTACAAATTGCGATATAAAAAAGCCAAAATGCCGCCACTCGTCTATATCTATAAATTCCGATCTACCTACGCCCTACCCCTCGATCCGCGTAGATTCTGAATTGCGTAGCAGTGTACAGGGTGCATCTCACTCGACGGGCGAGAAGCTCTTCGTTATGATTTTACCATTTGCGGTCAAAAAATAGCAATATAAGAAAATGTGTAGTATATTCTTCATAAGTAAACCAACTACACACTAGAGTTCGAATTAATTTTACACTTAAACTAGCATGTACAGTTTGACAAATATAGGAAGAGACTTGGGGATAGCACCGGTCGCGCACACGATAGAGAGAGAACGCATTCGGCGGAAGAGAGATGCAGTTACGCTACGAAAAATCTGATTGAAGCAAATTTGTGGGATGTCCACTGCGCATCGGGGGGCGTCTCTTATTTTATATTTCTCACGTCTCTAGCTATACTTGTTAAGTTGTACCCGCGACTTCGTTCGCATCGAATTATTAATTTGTAATGGTGATGATAAAGCAAAGCAAGAATTTCCATTAACATACAAACTGGATAAAATTTTCTCACATTTGCCAAAAATATGCTTTAAACGTCGAGCAGTTTAAGCAGAATCGTGGTTAATCAATTACTCAACTTTTTGGAACACCCTGTATTATTTTTTAAAAAATTTCAAAATATGTAAAAAAACAAAATAAATTATGCGTGTCCAATCGTTTTCCCGAAAGACTAACCGTTTTTTAAATAATAAATATTGTAATATTTGAGGGGCGTTTTCACCCTCTTGGAATTTGAGATTCGAGAAACCCCTCCTTATCGCACCTCTACACCCCACAGTCAATCCGTTTACCAAAAATCAGCTTTAAACGTCAAGCAGTTTAAGCAGAATAGTGATTACTCAGTGGTCATATTTTATGAAACACCCTGTATATATTTTGTAAAAATCTCAAAATATGTAAAACAACAAAATAAAATATACGTGTTTAAGAGTTTTTTCGAAAAACTCACCAGTTTTTAAATAAAAAATATTCTAATATTTGAGGGTGGTTTCACCCCCTTAGAATTTGAGTTTCGAAAAATCCCTTCTTATCGCACCTCTACACCCTAAAGTCAATCCGTTTTCCAAAAATCAGCTTTTTACGTCAAGGGCTTTAAGCAGGATCGTGATTAATCAATGACCAGATTTTTCAAAACACCCTGTATACATTTTTAAAAAATCTTAAAATATTATTCTGAAAATTTTTCAGAATAAATAAATACTTAAATATTGAAACTTAATAACAAAGTATTGAAACATACAGCGCCATAATATCTCGACCTCCGCCCGTTATGCTCGTAACAGGTTGAAAAACAATATGTATCTAAAACAACTGATGCGTTATTCTCCAACCTGTTTCAAACCTCCGATTATCTCGAACGCCGTTCTGTTATGCTCGTAACAGGTAAAAAAACAACATAGCTAAAACAACTGATGCGTTATTCTCCAACCCGTTGCGAGCCTCCATCGACAATCGACCGATGCAGCAGCGCTCCTTTCCCACTCCTGTTATCTCGACAGCCAGGCGTTATGCCCGCAACTGTTTCAAAAAAGCTGCTTCTTTTATATCCTATTATTTTTAAGCTGTTGTCAGCCCAACACGACGCGCCGCGCCGTAGCGCATACCCCACTCCGTTGTCCGTTGTATCTCGCCGCCTGTATCGATGGTTGTCGAAATAATAGGTTTTCCATCCATACTAGTTGTTTTTTGGAATTGCTTCGAGCAGCATCGAATTTCGTGGCGGTGCAGAGCGCCGACTTCGTTTCACGAACACTCGATCTCTGCGTGTCGTTATTTTATATCTGTTATTTTTTAGAAGTACTAACGGTTGCGTTATGTTATTTATAAATAATTGTTATAAAATAACAGATAGTTAAATAACAACCCATCACTACTACAATACTCCGTGTCGTATGTGGTGAACAACCCTGTATATAGGTGGCGCCTTCTACAAGTAGGACTCATATTGACATCAAAATCAAATTTCTCATGTTAAAAAACCCTCTGAGACCAATTTTCATCCAAATATCGAAGTTAGGTCAGAAATTATTTGGAAAAAAATCGAAATAAAAATGAAATTTCTACACACTGTATCTCCGAAACTAAGCATTTTAGGGCATACATTTATACAAACTTTTTTACTTATTTTTATCTGCAGAATATGCTGCCAAAGTTTCCAGAATACATTTTGGACCACCCTGTATAGAAAGAGAAATATAAATACAATAATAAATTTAATATGAGACACTAAATATTACTAAGAGTATATCTAATAAAATATAACAACACAACAAAAAATAATAAAAAAGAAATTCTAGCTAACAATTTTATATTCTGGAAAAATCGTAAAAATGTTTTGGGAGCAAAATTTACAGAGGAATGTTTTTTCTCAAAACCTTTTAAAAGCGTCCTTAAAGTACATACATCATATAAAAATGAGCACCGTCTTATAGTACTATTTAGTTTTTTTTAGTGTTCTCTAAAATCTGTAAAGGACTAGATTTTTTTCTGATATAGAACAAATAGGGAACTTTTATAGAATGTTTTTTTTATTGAATGTTGCTTTATTTAAAGAACTATAAACTCCTTTAAGTTTATTTTTTTAAAAAACTAAACGCGCCATAAAATAATTATTTCATATTCTTGATTATAATCAGATGCTTAGAAGTTTTTAACTTATTACGACTTGCTTAGAGTAAAGAAAATAGTAAACTTTAACTCGGAAAAATTTTTATTGTAAATTTTTAATAGATAAAAAAAATAACATAAAGTAAATTTAATTTATTTAACATACAAATGCATACGAATTTGTAAATGAAAGGAAAGAGTATATCAATAATTTTGCCAGTAAATACCGCATCTGCCATAGATCATATTAAACATATTAAAGCATACAATAAAGAATTTAATTAGAAAATTGGGATAACTCACATACATAATTACATTATTTCCAAAAAAGCAAAAAATATAGTTGGTCCAATAAACATGAACTTGTTAACCACATCAATGTAAAGTGACCGGGACTAATTGAATACGTCAATCAATCCTGATTTATGTCATATACTAACATACTAAATCTCGATTTTTAGTTGTATAGTTGAGCCAGCATGAAAATTATTTCATTACTCATATTCTGCTTTTTCACAAATATATGTACCGGGTGACCAACTGGCCGTGAATGGCCGCCGGCTGTATCTCAGAAACTACTTACCCTATAAATTGGGGAAAAAATTGTAATAAGTAAATCGACCATGAAAAATGGCTGAAAATTATTTTCAAGTTCAAAAAAATGCAAAATTTGTAAAAATATAGCGTATTTTGCTCTATCTCACAAAATAAAGTGGTGGGGTTAGACCTGCTTTTATTAAAATATTGATAACCTTGGTTTGATATAACCGATTCAAACAAACTTGGTTTCCATAGATCTTTTCTAGGTAGCTAGAGGGCGCTATAACAGAAATTGCGCTTTTGCGTAAAAAATTAAATAGCAGGTTATGTATTTTTTGCAAATTAAATAGAGTACAAAATTTCCAAAATATCAGCGCAACCCGCAAATTTCTATTTTCTCCCTAACGAGAGATATCATGTCAGGCTGCCGCTTAGGATTATAAAGTCTAAAAATTATAGTAGTAGGCTAGGTAACAAAAAGAGTAAAATTGATTACTTCAAAACATGAAAACGTATATTTTAGTTTCATTGTAATACCATTTAATTGTTTGGATAGTTTATCCATGTTCGTTCTTGATTCAACTCCATAAATAAAAACCGCATGTTAAATCCGGTGACCTAGCTGGCCATGGATATATGCCGCTCCAGCGTCTCTGTCTACTAAAGTGAGTGGTATCCAGGAAGGGCCACACATTCATAGCAAAATAAGCTACACAACTGCACCAATTGAATCATCATTATAGTATAATGACAACAAATGCAATTTCATCATGATGGATCCTCTAACAAAATTGGCAATTCCTCTCTTAGAAATTGTAGATAGTTTATTCCATTCAGATCATTAAAAAATTCCAATCATTCGCCCTCTTAGCTGAACTACATACTTGCATCAAGTGTAGATTTGGACCAGTAGTGCATATTGTTAAGATTCACACCTTCATGCCTGAAAATGGCCCGAACAAGATAAACTTTTAGGCACCTTTAAACTTGTCCTTCAACATGAACCACGTATTGGTGATGCAAAGACCCTCTGTGCATGTTCTTAATAAATGCTTAATTTATATTTCCCATTCCATATTTTCCCAATACGTCAGGCCATATTTCCTGTTGGCCGACACGGGCATTAAAGTCACCTAGAAAGATGATTTTTTCATGCTTTGGGATTCGTCGGAGAGCATTTTGTAGAGCTTGGTAACATTTATCCTTATCCTCAATTTTAGCGTCTAGGGTCAGAGCGTAGGCACTAATAATGTTCACGTAAGTTTTGTCTGATATGGGGTACCTTAGGGTCATAAGACGTTCGGAGACTCCAATAAGTACTTCTGTTAATCTGGTGGCGATTTCATTTTTGACTGCAATGCCTACGCAATGAATTCTCCTGTGTGTTGCCGGGTGACCCTTCCAAAAGAAGGTGTAACGCTCCTCAGTGAGACTACCTTCATCCGCAAATAGCGCTAAGAGCGGCAACATCTATATTTAGCCGGTGGAGTTCCTGTGAGACCAATGCTGTTCTTCTCTCTGGTCGATATGAATTTGTCTTGTCCAGTAGAGTGCGGACGTTCCACGCTGCAAACGTGAAACATTGATTATTTTTGTTTCTCCGATGATACGCTCGAGTAGGCACTCCCTCCCGGACATCCGAACGAGGTGGTATTTTACCTCCGGATGATTTTGTCCCACTCGAATGTTCCATCTTTGATGTGTGTTAGCTGCGTGAAAAAGTTTAACTGTGACGGTTACGCTGCCACACACTTTTGGCTAGGAGTAGTTTACTACTTTTTTTACTTTTGCCGGTTAGGAGTAGTTTACTACTCCTCTTCCCCAGAAAGGTGGTAGGTCTGAGGGTTGTATAGCGTTATACCGCCTATACTCGGACGTCAGAGCCTCGTTTGTGTAAACAGGGTGCACCACGTGAAGGTGAGGTTGACTTTTGGGTAAGATAGGCTATATGTATCTCTTCAATACCCCTTACACCCCACATCGGTTAAGTCAAACCAGGGTTAACCTTATTTTTTATAAAAGCAAATTTAATCTTCCCCCGCCACTTTATTTTATGAGATATATGAGAGCAAAATACGCTATACAAAAAAGAATTTTCACAACAAATTTCCCATTGATTACAATAGCGGTATATATTTAAGTAGTAATTATATAATAAGTAGTTTCTGAGAAACAGCCGGTGCGGCGTCCATTCCATAAAACTGAGAACATTACCAATATCAAAAAAATAGCAGTAAAGATGTTTTGATGATGATTTAATCAAGAAATATAATTTTTATTATAAATTTTAATAGGAATTAAAAAAGTGTTATTTTTATTAAAGCTTTTATTAATATATGTTATGTCAGTTATGCTGAGTCTCGTTCTGTTATTGTTATTTAAAAACTATAATTAAAGAACTGAATGAGTCAAAATTTGAAATTATAAGAGTTTTAATTAGCTGGAGTATTATGTACTTTAATTTTAATTATCTGGTTTATTAAAATTTTGATATTGATATTGTTCAGAGTCATAATATTTTCTATTAATCACCAGGATTAAATTGGCACAAGCAACGGCTTAATACTACAAGTATTATTTTGTTTAAACAATCCAGAAATAATTGTCCAAAAAAATATTTTAATTAAAAGGATATTGATTAGAAATAACACGAGTCTTTTGACATTGTAGGAAAGTTTAAAAATATTATATCGTGCTGGCAATTGTTACTTTTGGGTCGGCATTTACATGTGTGGAAGTAAATCGCATAGGGATCTTATTAAGTCGGAGTGAGAGAAATGTGACGGTGTGCTGTTGCGGCGTTGCCGGTACGCCTTTCCCTATCAAGTAAAGTAAAATCACGATCGCAAACCGCTTATTTTTAAAAGACTTTTTTTCAAGAGATAACTAGATAAAATCATTAGACATATTTCTGAGCATCTGAAATGGAATTATAAGGATATCGTTAGGGTGTCATTTTTTTTATAACGAGAAAACGTCAATAATCGCCATAATTTAAAAACTCAACTTTTTAACACATAACAGGCCATAACTCAAGAACCACTTTAGATATTGAAACTTTTTTTTATTTTCAAGATTAGATACAATATGTTTACATAAGAAAAATTCGATAAGGCTGTTTTTTCCAATTTTTTTATTGATAAAGATTTTCACATACTGTCTACAAAGTAAATACAGCGGAAATATTAATAAAGTTCTTGAAAAAACTACAATCTATTATTTCTAATAGATTTCGAGATATCGATTTTTGAATTCAGAGTTCTAATAGCGCGACCACTATCGAACACCCACTCAATTTCACTTATTTTTACCAAAAATGCAAGTGTTTCTAGCTTACACTTAAAAAAATTCAAGCTATAGGAAAAATTACAACGACTCGTTAATAAATAAACAAATTAAGTATCACGAGACGTAATTAAATCGTGAAGCTGAACGCATGACGTACGTCTTTCCCTAGAACTTTAAGTACTGACAGAGGTAGAGGTATTGATTGGGTCGACCGGTCAACTGCGACAAATCTGCTATATTCCACGTCTCTTAGCGATGTGCACAGTTTCTCGGTTTATTTCATACACCAATTCTATGCCTCACCCAATGTATTTAGAGCACGCAGACAATCTCACACTAGTTTATAATTGACCTGGTTGACATCGGCATTAGCGAGTCCGACATACAGCCGAGGCACAAAAAGTCATTTTTACTCCGAATAGAACATGCTATTTTTTCAAACAAATAATTTTTTAAGCATTTTCATACGTTCCATATAATATAAAAAGATTTAAAAGCCATACATTGTATGAAATTATATATCGATTTAATGCTATAGATTTTGTTTGCTTAGTTAATTTGTCATAAAATTCTCATCAACAGTCATAAAATTCTCATCAACCTCAAATTCTCATCATGGCCGGAAATCCCACAAGGTTTTGCCGATATCATCTATACCGATCGTATTTTGAAATAATATGACTAATGACATCAAACTGGCTACAAAATTCCATTACATTATTTTGTTTACGTTTTAGTTTTCATATAAAATAATTTTATTTAAAATTATTAGGTATGTTTTCTATAAAAATACTAGGAAGTATAGGTATTTTACCTATCGCCGGTAGAAATATATTATTTCGGATTCCACGGGTCCCTATATAAAAAAAAACAATTTACGTTTTTAACGACTTAAATAGATAAATAGTCAAGAGTCAAACCGACTTAAAAAACTGTTATTGCTTCAGCCAGTCCCTATATACCCACAGATCTCAGTTATAGCTGGTTCCAGAAGTTCCGTTGTCATTTACCGTGTGTTCCAATGCGCATTCCTATGCATTGGAACACGGAACATAAAAAATCCCATGAAAATTTTGAAAACTTTAAAATATTTGTATTAGACCTTTTTTAAGAGTTGTTAAAATTGTACTTTCGCCTAGCATTTCCTAACCTAACCAAGAGGTAAAGAATAAAAAAAGGGGTTTAGACAGAGAGTAAAACTGTCATAAAGAATGGCGAAGGTAATTGCAAAGTCAAGCAGGAATATACACATCTTACGGCTGAACCTCTAGTGGGATAACCTACAGCGGAATAAGTATCCCGAGCAGTAAACTAAAAGATTACAAAGCCTCAGGAAATGATACTATACTGGCTAAAAAGTGGAGAGGAAGTCTTGTCACGTGCTTTTCGTTAGCTAATCTGTCAAATTTGGAAAGAAGAGCAAATACCAATCACCTGGAAAGAACGTATTATTGTACCAATACATAAACCATGCAGTTATAAGACCCATAATGACATATGCAAGTGAAAAATGGGCGATGATGAAACCAAATGAAAACCGACTAAAAATATCGGAAAGAACAATTCTTAGAGGGATATACGGACCAGTAAAGGACAACGCCACACAGCAATATAGAATAAGAACAAACAGGAAATTAGAGGAACTATATAACCAGCCAGTGAAAATAATAAAGACCGAAAGACTGAGATGGGCCGACCATGTTAAAAGACAACATCAACGTGGATGGGAAGCTACAGCTGGTATGGGAAGAAATCCCAGAAGGAAAACGGCCATTGGGAAGATCAAGAATGCGGTGGAGAGCTAATGTTGCTGCGGACATACGGACCCTGTGGGTTGAGCGAGCAGAAGAACGAATGATGGAAAGCATTTTTTTTTTGTTGTAGCCACCCCCATCTCAAGAGAGACAGTCATAGAAATAATCCCTAGACAGTGGGAATTGTTGCCCACTAAAAACAGTCCACCTCCGAGGGACCAGCTGCCGAAGTATGGTCAGCTATTATTCCTGCTGATATTTGGAAGAAAGAGAACGGTTATTTGTGGGGTATTGGGAGAACTATATTGAGAGAAGGGAGGAGACAAAGTTAATTGTCCAGAAGAATAGTCTTTAGATGGGAGTATTTGAAGTTTCTATAGTCCTCGGGATTGTAGTCAAAGACTTTTAGGGTACTATTGGGGATAGTACCGATTTTCTCGTAGAACTTCAAGGCACGATCTCGACGGTATTTAGGAATGGGGTCGATGAGGATGTCGGAGTTGCAGCAGGGAGCTCTAGTGATGTAGCGGAGGATCTTGTTTTCACCAGACCTGGATTTCCTAACTCACTCCGGGTTGTAGTGCTACAGAGAGAGAGGGATACTCAATCCGGCGAACGCTTTTTTAAAATACTATCAAATGTCGGCAAAGTAAAGATATTATTTCGATATGTCTATTATTTTACCATTTTACTTTTCAGATTCGAGATGCTATTAACAACAAGTATTTGAGTCAGCTTTAATTATTCTTATTTTGGTCTTATATCCCGGATTTTGGCTAGATTATTAACACTTTAAAGAAAAAAATCAGACGAAAAAAACTGAATATTCTGAAGAATATTTGCCATATGATTAAACCGACATTTTCAAGAGGCATTTTCCAATTTTTCCAACAGAAAAGCACACCGTCAGAGGTATTTTCGACTTCCGTATTGAAGTTTGGATGTAATTTTTCGGCTAGGTCGATTTGGAAGAATGCATGAGAGTGAAATTTATTTTAAAAATAAAATTTATTCTTGCCAATTTTTTTAGATTTGTTATAAATTAGATTACTTTTTTATATCCCTCCATATTTTAGTAAAGTAAGTACTTGTAATCCATTATTTAAGTATTTTTAAATAATTCGAATACTAATATTAAACAATTTATAGTCAAAAAAATAGTTCTTGAATATTTTTATACTATTTTTAATTAAAACTCCATTTCTTATTACACGATTTTCGCGATACTGTGCTACTTTTTTTATGAAACTAATGATGCCACCAATAAAACTTCCATAGCCAGCTTTGTTTCTGAAATTAAAAAATAGCACTTCAAAACAAAGTATATCTTCCCCAACGTTAAGCAACTTGTGTTTTTTTTGCTTCCGACGACGGGAAGAGACTACTTCCCGAAACGTACAGCATTTTTTGTCCGTTAGGCAAATTTGTTTATTAGTAAACTACTGCTGAAAATTAGTCTCCGTTGCATTAACGCAGCAGTGTTAGATTTTCTTAGTGACGAAATACCAATAGGACTTTTTTGAAGAAAAGCGAAGTGCTTAAGGAAATGGGAAGATATTGGTCTTCCATGTTCTGTTTTGTGTACAGATAAGGCAGGACTTGTACGTTAAGAATATAATAAATAATAACTTAATACCATAATATCCTATTTAAATATCAGTGGTAAGCTTTTTCTATTTATTTGTGTGGGATAACAGTGCTACTGGCGAACACCATTAAACAGAAACACGCTTTTGCAATTCCCTTTGGGTTGGTAATAGATACCATTAAGGTAAAATTTTTAAATTTTCAGTTAAAAAATATACTATCTTAAAAACGTGAAACGTACCTTTGGGTTGGTAATAAATACCATTAAGGTAAAATTTTTAAATTTTCAGTTAAAAAATATACTATCTTAAAAACGTGAAACGTAAAACGTCCCTTTGGGTTGGTAATAAATACCATTAAGGTAAAAATTTTAAATTTTCAGTTAAAAATATACTATCTTAAAAACGTGACAACATCGGTAGTAGATTAAAATTAAGGCTCTCAAATTAATAAAACAATTTTATTTTGAAACTTGAATAACTCGGTTATTTTGGACTTATTTCAAAAACGGTAAAGAGAAAACATGTTTCTTTTATCGAAATCTACCAGCCCTAAAAATATTTTCACTTATTTAAGATTCACCCTGTATACAGGGTGGTCCGAACTTGAACGTGGTACAGGGTTGTTCACCACATACGACACGGAATATTGTAGCTAAACGATTAGATTTTTACAAATTGTAAGTTTTGGGTTCGTTGAAGGACTATTAGAGCTACAATTTAAAAATATTTTTACAAGTTAGAGAGTGTCCCAAATAAATAAAAAATATCAAAGTTGTATTTTTTTAAATGGAACACCCTGTATATTATTACATTTTTAGTTTCTACGATTAAATAAAGGCAAATTTGATTAAGGTTTATTACACTTAAACCTTACCGTTTTTAAAATATTTTCAATTTTGTGAAATTGCAGTATAAATTTTAAAGCTTCATTTCTCCGAGGGTATCAAAGTTTTTAATACTAAATATTTACTGAAGTTTATTTATTGATCAGTTATTGTGTTGCAATAATACAAATTTTACTACCTTATACCGAGTGTCTAAATATTTATTTTAAATAATTATTAACTTTAAACGGCAATAACTTGTTTAGTTTAAATGGAACACCCTGTATATTTTATGAGAATCAAATGCACAATTTAATTGTCTATCAAATTGTATTATACCATTTTTTACCTATCTCTTCACGCTTCCGTAGAAAATGCAAATTCATTTATCAATATACCAATGGAATACTGACATTTTAGATTATTTTTAAAGATGTACCAAATTTTTAAAGAGTACAGATACTAATATTGTCATTATAGTTCGTTTATTTCATTAAAAAATAAAAAAACTGTTTAAAAATTTGTTAAAGAGAACCAATTAATATGATTCCAGTATTCAAACTACATTAGTTGACTGTTTGCGTTGATTAATAATAATTGCTCCAAATACTAAAAAACTGAATTATTTATGTGTATTAGACAGTGTGGTAAAAAAACTAACACCTTAAAAATGATATTTCATTTTTTGACAAATGCTTTTTTTTTGTTTTTTTCTATATATTGATTTCTGATTCAAATCCACATTTATTTAGAATAATTTATTAACGAACACAATTAAATATGTAATTAATTAGTATTTGGGCGGAAATACTGGTGGTATATTTAATTAATGGTATACTCTTTTATAAAGATCTAAATAGTATATCATGGGCTACTAATATCATCGTTTTACTAAAAAAAATAATATTACTAGCCTGTACATTTTGTACATTTGTTGTTTTAAAACAATCTAAAATGTCAATATTCCATGGGTATATTGATAAATGAGGTCTAAATTATAAGAAAATGCATTTTCTACGAAAACTTGAAGGATAGGTAAAAGTCGTATAATACAATTTGATAGACAATTAAATTGTGCATCTGATTCTTATAAAATATACAGGGTATTCCATTTAAATTAAACAAGTTATTGCCGTTTAAATCTAGTAATTATTAAAAAAAATTTTTTAGACACTCTGTATAAGGTAGTATAATTTTTATTATTGCAACACAATAACTGATCAATAAATAAACTTCAGTAAATATTTAGTATTAAAAACTTTGATACCCTCGGAGAAATGAAGCCGTAAAATTTATACTGCAATTTTACAAAATTCAAAATATTTCTAAAACGGTAAGGTTTAAATGTAATAAGCCTTAATCAAATTTACCTTTATTTTAATCGTAGAAGCTAAAAATGCAATAATATACAGGGTGTTCCATTTAAAAAAATACAACTTTGATATTTATTATTTATTTGGGACACTCTATATCTTGTAAAAATATTTTTAAATTGTAGCTCTAATAGTCCTTCAACGAACCCAAAACTTACAATTTGTAAAAATCTAATCGTTTAGCTACAATACTCCGTGTCGTATGTGGTGAACAACCCTGTATATATTTTTCGAATAATTTATGAAGTAACGTCAATATTTGGATGAAAATTGGTGTCTGGTAGTTTTTTGACATGAAAAATTCGATTTTAATGTCAATATGACTTATATTTGTAGGGGGCACCACCTACATGTGTTTTAACTGTTTTGAAGAGTACCTAATAACTTTTCGTCCGTACCTGTATAAAACCACTGAGTGAAAAAATATACATTTCCGTATTTTTTTACGTAAAAAATGTCTCTTGGTAAAACTCGCTACGAGCAACCGTTCTCAAGATATTTAGAATGGAAATAGTCAATAATATATATCGTTATTGACAAAAAATAAACACGTTGAGTGGATAGTTATTTGACTGAAATAATAAATTTGGGAAATTTTTATTTTTTTAAATTAATCATAAATTTTTCTGCGACAAAATGGTAATAAAACAATTTCTGTTGAACTTTTTATACAAAAACATTTCAAATTTATTATTTTAGTCTAATAACTATTTAGTCAACACATTTAATTTATGTCAATGATGACAGGTATTGATAATTTCGATTCAAAATATCTCGAGAACCATTTCTCGTAGCGATTTTTACCAAGAGATCTTTTTTACAGTGAGAACGTCGTAAATGTATTAGTGATGCAATAGCGACCGTTCCAGAAAAATACCGCGACAAAACACCGCGATTTTGTAATCGAGGTTCCGACTTCCAAAGTGTTGCGGTCCTCGCTAAAAATATATCTAACTTATCTATATTTGTAGATTAATGTAACTTTTATCCGCCACTCATTTTCCAAATATCGAGTTTATAATTGTGTATAGCCAATCAATCTCATTTTTAGAAAAACGATGACATTCCTTGTTATTTTTTTCTTTATCAATTTTCGTTTAAATGAAATGAATGGCTCATATTTATGTGTATTGCAATATAATATATTTAATGTTAAAATCAAGAACAAAGTCCAAACCATTGTCAAAAAAAATTTTTTTTGGTCTAACCTAACCTTAAAAATAGATATAAACAATAAAACTTATATAAATGTATAAAAGCAAATAAACTGTTTTTATTTTATTTTATTTGCTTTTGCGTTTCATCTATCAAACAACACTATTTTATACCATGCCTAGTACATACCAAAAATCTCTATTTCGAAAGTAACGTAGCGACGACGGGAGCACCAACGCCATTAGTAACCGACCAAATCGCGATAGGCAAAACCGAAACACTAGAAGCGCCCCAGCGACTGCTGGAACGAAGTACGTAGTTACAGCAGCTATTTCTGTTCGCGACAGGGAACTAAAACTCTAGGAGCGCGATGGCTGGAGCGAAGTAGGTCGCCGCCGAGGTCGAGCGTCGATGCCCAGTTACAGCAGTTACTTCTGTTCGCGATAGGGAACTACAACTCTAGGAGCGCGACGGCTGGAGCGAACACGTCCCGATCGAGATCGCGCGGCGCTACGGACATACCACTTCCAGATACTACTGTTGGCGACCGACGAAATCGCGACGGCTGGAGCTAAACACGTCGCTATGCGGTTACTGCGGTTCGAGCTAACTTCAAGTGCGATTATGAATAATTTATAATTTTGTCGTCATTATGATCGTCGTTCTTCAGTAACAGGTTCCTGATTCGTTGTGGTGCGCGACACAACTTTACAAAAAAATACCTCTCCAAAATCGCGTTACTCAAATACCGACACATCACTAAAATGTATATTTTTTTACTCTGTAGTTTTATACAGGTACGGACAAAAAGTTATTACTCTTCAAACCATCAGTTAAAAAAATATGTAGGTAGCGTCCTCTACAAGTAGGAGTCATATTGACATCAAAATCAAATTTTTCATGTCAAAAAACTCTCAGGCACCTATTTTTATCCATATATTGACGTTACTTCAGAAATTATTTGGAAAAAATCGAAATAAAAGGGACCTACACCCTGTATCTCCTAAACTTAGCATTTTAGAACATACATTTATACGAACTTTTTTACTTATTTTTATCTGCAGAATATGCTGCCGAAGTTTCCGGAATACAGTTCGAACCACCCTGTATAACAAATGACTAAAATATTTTCAAAATGGTTACTACGTATCTATCTAATAAAAAGGTGATATATTTTGGTTACATATGTGTGATAATGCATTTAAAACTATTATTTACCGCCTTTGTAAGTCCGGAGAGTGACCGTGATGACTTCTCGTAAATCTTGTGAGTTTATTATACGCCTACTATAAACTTTATTTCCTTAGTAACGCTATAAAAACCTTAGGGTGGGGATTATATTAAGGGGATCTTTTAAGACGTAGGACCATTGGTTTCTATCCACTTCTCTGGAAAATGGTTTTCTTTCTTTCCCGTCCTGCTGAAAATAGATTATCTTTAAACAAGCTGTAAATTGAACATCATCCAGGAGGACTTGTATTATATCTGTTAAGGACACCAGCATTCGAGAGGTCTAATTCGACCGATCGATATAACTAAACAGGTTTAATCATCTGCTGATGATGCTAACATGATTAGCGAAACGCGTGTTCATTGTTAATCGTAAAGTGTTTTGGTGTTTTATTTTGCTGGTAATAGTTAACTAATCTACAGTATTGCTAGTACACCAATAATTTTTTAAACCTCCATAGTTTATGGAGGGGTGTCATTTTTGCCTGCGGCGCAATTTAAAAAAAATTAACTCTTCACCCAATTTTTTACCCACGAGCCGCCACTGGTGTCACCCTTTCTTGAGTGTTCCCTCCAACTACTCATTATACAGTCTATAACTCTATTCATCATACATGGGCATTTTTGTATTATATTGGAGACAGGATATTTATCCTCCTCTGAGAACAGATGTTATTTATTTTGTATCCTCAAAATTTCTCGCTGATGCCGGATCCGTACCGGTTTTCCAACGTTACTTTGTTCCAGATTACTTGATAATGGTCAGTGATTAGTCTGTATTGATAATTATTAACCGATATGTTGTGTAAGCAAAATAAATAAAAACAATGGAGGTCCAAAATTCTTTTAGTTTTTAAACAGAGATGTTCTTCCTCGGAGGAGTGGACATCTACATCCTACGATGGTATACATCCTTCCACGGTTGGGGTGTGGCCCTCTGTACCCTTCACAGTCGAGGTAGGCATGTTCAGTCTTCCGGTATACCGGTACCAGAACCGGTACTTTTGAAATATTCCGGTATCCGGTATCGTCTTTTACAATACTGGTATACCGGTTTCGGTACCCGGTACCGGAAGACCGATTTTGGTACCAATACCGGAAGACCGGTTTAAATCGGTCCCGAAAGACCAGTTTCAATCAATACAGGAAAATAGATTCATGATAATATGAAAATCAAAAAACCTGTGTAAAATGGTTTCGGTACCGGCTTTTGTGCCAAGCCGTTTATGTTCTCCTACTCTATATAGATGCGGTATGATCGAAAAAAAAAACTGCGTCACCGATGGCTATGAAATGAATCTATGTTTAAGGCATTGCTAAACTAGTTTGGTCTAGTAATCTAGTCTGCTTTTTTTAGGACATTTAAAATTCAAATAAAGCATATTACTCATGGATCACTCATGTATATTATATAAAGTCCGTAAAACTCATGCCAATATTCAATAGCGTCTACTCTATTATTCAAAATATGCAAAAGAGCATCTTATTTCCGCTCCACTTATATCTCCAAGAACAGCATATTCCAGCTTCCAGTACTTTTTCCATTTTTCATAAGTACAAAAAAAATTTTGCGCAAAAAATCAAGAATATGCCGGAAATGAGAACATAAACAATGAGAATCTTCGGTTAGATCAATAACGTTATAACGGTAACGGATAAATTGACTACTTTGTATTTCGAGAAATCTAATTCATCCCTCAAAATACCTAGGTATTTATTACATTACCGTATTTATTTAACGTTACAGGCACGAGAACTTTCTATTTACATTTTTTAATACGGTATCATGAAGTATATGCTCACTGGCCCAACAACAAAACTGTAATTTCGGTCTTTCCGATATTCCGGTTCATCTGGTCCAACCGGTCTTTTGGTCCATCCGGTCTTTCGCCCAACCGGTTCAGCCGGTATACCGGTTCAGTATCGGTCCCACCGATCTAATTTTTGGAACCGGTATGCCGGTTTTGGGACCGGTACTTCGTGGACTGAAATCTTAGGATTGAACTTCCCTAAGTCGAGGAACTTGTCTCTGGCTGAGGCAACCGCGAGGTGAAGGCTAAAGGATCTGTCTCCATTTTCTCCACTATGTTAACTTGGTCTCTTCTTAGACCTGATACCGGTGTTGTCCCGAGTCTCTAATAAATGATATATGTCTCTTTCTCTATTACCTCCTTGGATTTGAGGTCAATTCCTATTGTGAGGACCTGACCTGACATCCTCCCTCGAGTTGATGGCTCGTCAACTCGGTGTTCTTACTTCTGGCAAAGCTGGTGATATGTCCCTGCTTGCCTCCGGATGTTGGATGGCTTTCCATCCTCGCTTTTTCTATCCTTGTAGAAGCAGAGGTACGATGTTCTCGCTCTTTTTCTTGTCCTTTGATGGATATAAGTTAGGCTGTTTCTTAGATTCTTTACCCTGCTTCAGCTTCCTCTGGAGCAAATCCTTCGTGGAGCAGTCGGAGATATCTCTGTCCTCCTGCTCCGTTGAGATCTACTCTCAGCGGGTCATCTAGCCCGCCTGGTTGGGTAGAAGCAGGCACGGCAGAGGAAACGGTAGCTTGTGTAGCCTGTTGAGTCTATAGGTGGGCTTTCGATAGGCTTTTGGTTGTTGTTACTTGCGCACTGAATAAGGAATTGGGGATCACATTTTCAAATCAAATCAAATCAAATCTTTTTATTAGGCCCCAATATAAAAAAATATACAAAATACAAACCATACTTTGGCTGACTAATAGCCTAATAGCCTAATAAGGAGTGCACCGCGATTATAAAACCGATTCACTGATTACCAAAGGCATCAGTGTGGCACACTCCCTGTAAAAAATAACTAAACAGAATTTCATTTTCAATACAATAATATACCATCAACAAACAAACCCGTAAGAAAAACAGAGGACCACCGGCAAAGCAAAAAGAAACCCCGAGCGCACAGAACAAAGCGTCTGCAAGACAATTTAGCAATGTTAAAAAGTAAATAAATACAATTTCAACACATACACAAATATTTTCCAAAATTGTAAAGCTGAGCATTGAGCCAGTCAAAACCATATCAAATTAAAGGCCTGTCTACTCAAGTTTGCCAAAATAACAAAAGATAAAAGATAAATTTAGAAATAAGTTCTATATTATATTCGATTGTAAAACCAGCAAATTATTCTTAACATATTTATTAAAATAATGTGATTTAAAGCATTTAACACTGATTGAAAGAGAATTCCATAATTGAGGCGCAAGAAAAGAAAACGATTTCTGAAAGCCAGCCGTCCTATGTTGAGGTATTCTGAAACGATGTAAGTTTCTTGTTACATGAGTGTGGTTAAAAGGAATAAACAATGATTTTAAATAAGGCGGTTGGCCAGTTTGTAAGATACGGTAGATAAATGTTAACATATGAAGTTTTCGCCTATTTACCATAGACAGAATATTAAATTGATTTAAATATGGCGTAATATGTGTATGAAATGAGATATTATACGAAAATCTCATGCAGGAATTTTGAAGTTTTTGAATGGATATGGCAACCATTTGAGTCAATGAAGAGCCGTATACCACATCTCCATAATCAAACAAGGACAAAATTAGCGAATTGCAAAGATCATATTTTGTATTCTGAGGAAGATGTTTCTTAAAATAAACCAAACCTTTAAGTCGCATATATGCAATTTTCAATTTATTTTTTACATGTATATCAAATTTTAAATTAGAGTCAAAATATATGCCGAGATGTCCTTAACTATTGGTATTTTAGTATTATTAACACATATATCAAGATTGTCTGATAGATAATTGAGAATAGTCTGATTATTTCCAAGCAGCATAATACACGATTTGGATGCATTTAATTTTAAATTATGTTCCATTGAATATTTGAATATGTTATTAATATCTGTTTTAAAATTTTCTTCAGCTTGTTTTAAATTATCAGATGCAAAAGCACAGTAAATTTGTGAATCATCTGCATACTGTTGTAATGTAGAAAACTCAATTTTGAAAATGAAAATGGCGTCGAGGAAATGAAAATGGCGTCGACCGAGTAGCACGCGCCAAGCTGGCTCCTGAGCGAAATATAGATATATAGTGATTTAAAGAGTTCAAATAGTAATTAAAAGTGTGTCAATTGAGTTGGAACATGAAGAGAAATACAAGGAATAATAACCCAAAATGTATTTCGAACTCTAGTAGGTAGTGGAACCAATAATGGCCACATTAAGCTTCATGAAATTTGTAATTGCATGAATAATACATACGAATAAAGTTAGTGTGGTTTGTTCATATATAATTAAGTTCATAATCTGCCTTTAATTGCCCAATGCATGAATCTTTAAAATTGAATTATATTGTTATTAAAAATATTGAATTTGATGCCCACCCAAAAATGGACAAAATTTTTGTTAGATCCTAGTTTGGACAGTCATAGATCCAGTAATGGACGTGACTTTCTAAAGTGATTTTCATAAGGATATTTTTAAGTAAGATATTGGGATACTGAAGATTTTTTTTTCAAATCTATTCAATATTAATTGATTTACGAAATAAAACTATTAATCGATTTTTTGCTCACATTTATTAATATTCAAAAGATTTCAAATCATTACATACTACTTATGGTTAGTGCATGGAAGAAAACAACATTGTATTGATAATATGATTTGTACTTGTAAAGGTAAAAAATAATTTAACTTCTAATTTATAAAGTACGCCTGACATAATACCATAACATCAGTATTTTTTCTGATATACATATCTAGCCTTGGAATTTAAGACACCTACAAATCTTCTTCTACATTATCCCAACTTTCACTTTATATCACTATCGCTACTGTCTAAAGTGATTCCACAGTCTTCACATACAAACTCCGATTCATCTTCAGAATCAGAAATACCAAGTCCTAGTGTATTTATATGTTTTGTTGGAACACAAAAATTCTGTGTATCTTATTTGAACAACTAATACAACTAAACCATTTTGCTTTCCTCTCCAAAAAATGCTGGTCTCTCCAAAATACTACATTTGTAACACTTCCAGTCTAGTTTATTTTCTTCCACATTATTGTGTTTAATTTTTTTTTGTTTGTTTTTGACCGCCTTGCATTTTTTTTTCTTGATTTTTTTTAATTTTTTCTTTTTGTTTCTCTTCTCTGGTTCGTTTTCTGGTTAGCTTTAACTCTTCTTTCTGTAATTTCAACTCTTCTTTTTTCTGCTGTTCGTTTAACCAATAGTCAGATGTGATGACTGAACGTGATCTTTCTTTTATTCTTTTCTGATTTTTTAGTTCCTCTTTGGGAAAAAATAGGTATTTCTTAAAAGGTGATTCAGTTGACTGTGTATTAGATTCTATTAACATTTGTTCAATTGGTTTATCATCTGTTTGGAAATGCGGTTGGTAATACATGCTATTTAGTTCAAAAGGAATAGTCGCTTTTGAAGTAGAGGGAACTGTTATGTCTGGAGTATGGTAAATATTTCTTTCGTATGCGGGTGCTTGGGCTTCATCATTTTGTTGTAATTGTCCGTCCTGATCTTCTTGCGGAACATCAACCGGCGCTTTAATATTTTCTTCTGTGTCTACAGATATATTTTCAATTTCAATTGGCACTGATTTACTTGTCAGCTTTAATATTTTTTTCCAAAGAGCGTACAAATCCTTTGATGATTCAGGTCCCTTCCATTCATCCCCAGAATTTGATTTTATCGCTTTAAGTATATGAAGCGGAATATTGGCTTCTAGAATGCTTAAACAATTTTTTATTTCTTGAACTGAATGATTCTTCTTATTAGATGTTTTACCGTCTTCTTTGTTATTGCTTTCTGTTGGTCTTTGTATAATTTTTGAATAGTCCACATTATTGGGATCAAATGGGAATAGTCCACACACTCGAAAACCACTTGTAATAATTTCTGGTAATATTGAATCCTTTAGAATATTTTCTAGAATAGGGGCAACGTCCTGTCTCATTAATTGTTGGTTTTTGTGCTCTGTTAACCACTTTCTGACATATGTTTTCCATTTGCATTTTAATGGATGAAATACTGACACGTCTAGAGGCTGCAGAATATGAGTAGCATTCGGATAGAATGCTACTAAAATAATTTGTTTTTCCCGCAGAAAGAGACTCAAATGTAACGTTAAATGGGATCTGTGCCCATCCACAAAAAATATAACTGGGCGTTCTATATTGTTTTCTGTTAACCATGGTTCAAATATATTTGCCATATATTCAAAAAAAACCTCACCAGACATCCATCCAGAATCGGACTTACCTAACCCCCAAGTTTTTGGGAAATTAGTCACTATATCTGAAGGAACTCTTTTATAAGGATATACCACCATCGGTGGTGCCATTTTGCCAGAGGCTGCAACTGACAGTAAACTGTCAGGCTATCCTTCCGAGGTTTTGGATACACTATAAATGTTTTAACCCCTTTTGGTTCAACACTTTTCCCGTTTTAATATAATGCAATAGCTGTCTCATCAGCATTGAAGATGCGATATCCATTTTCTAAAATTTCTGTATATAGTTA
Source organism: Sitophilus oryzae (assembly GCF_002938485.1). Classification (NCBI taxonomy): domain Eukaryota; kingdom Metazoa; phylum Arthropoda; class Insecta; order Coleoptera; family Curculionidae; genus Sitophilus; species Sitophilus oryzae. The sequence continues at coordinate 409,073 of NW_022147166.1, forward strand.
TTTTTCAAAATAGCTCTTGAAACTTCCGCAAACCAGTTACGTATATCTATTTCAGTTAATTGACTTCTGGCCAGTAAGTTTCTCAGGTGTTTTAAAGATATATTAGGATGCCTTTTTAGGAAAGATTTAAACCATTTCTTACCGGGAATACCATCAGGGAATGGAGTTTTGCGATTAAGTTCTTTTATTAATTTTGCAACAGTATCAATTAACGATTGTCTTGTTACTGGAAATCCAGCTCTAGCAATATCAACAATCCAGGTGACGATGCGATTTTCTTCTTCATCTGAGAGAACTGTAGGAGGCCCCATGTTGCAGACTTCCGGGCTAATGCCTTTTAGTTTATTTCTTAATATAATACGCGGCACCATCTTTTACTAGCAGTTGCAACTGGCATGCCAAGTTTGGCAGCTTCCAGGGCTTGTGCCATTTGTTCAGGAGTATACCTCTTAAACGGCTTCTTTATCATTTTATAATCTGAACAATCTGAAAAAAAGCATAAAAACATTTAACCCGATAATGGACATATGAGCATGTCCTAAGTTGGACACCCTGTCTAATACTGGATCCGGTCATCATATAAGCGTGAAACTTACATTAACGTAGATAACTATGAATTTTTTTAGTTCATTAGTCAGTATATATTAAAAAACCGTATTTTTCCTTAAATGGACACCCTGTCCATTTAGGGGTTCCAGAACAATTACATGATCCAGTATTGAACACCTAACCTATAACTACTAAACCACGAATTGCTATTAAAATAACCTAATCTAGCATTAAATACATACCTTAACTACCAGATGAAACTTCCAAACTTATAAAAAATGTATTACATGACAGCAAGGTTTTAAAGAAAACTTAGGGACTGTTGCTTTAAAGCTGAGCACTAACAAATTCACTGAAATGGCGCCAATCCGGGTACTGATTTATTAACGTTGCTTGTCATGTCACAGGCGACATCTATCATAAAATGTGACAATGAAAATATAACTTAGAGTAATGCAAGAAGAATTTTCCTGATTTATAGAACTCATTAGAAGGCATACTTGCTTAATAATAGACATAGAAGTGTTAAGTGTCCATTATTGGTTCCATGTCCGAGACTGGTTCCAGTACCCTACAAGTTCTACCAATTTGGAATTGGCAGCTAAGGTTCTTCGATTTATCAATAACTTTACATCTGAATAGTAGTCCAAAAAAATCCATAAATAGATTCTATTTATGGATTTTAATATACAAAACAATTTTCAGATTTCGACATATTTTAGTCTAAAACATGTTTCACTTTAAATTAATCTGATTTTCTTATATTTTTGCACTATTTTTTGCCAAAAAAAATACGTGATATATACCGAAACACCCTCTCTCCGCTACGTGAGGTTTAGTGAAATTCGGCTTGACTCCATAATGCTAACGCAACATTATATGTGGAACCAGTATTCCCATCACCATTCTCTACCCCAATGGTATGAGTAACAAAGTAAATAAAATAATTTGCTTACTCGGGCAGCCCAAATATAAAATGAAGCCATTCTCTATTCTTTAGAAGGCAATCAGATTAAAAATGGACAACCGAAGAAGAATGAAGACTTGGATAACTTGAAATTGACATGCCAAACACCATCTAATAATGCGTTGTTTAAAATGTATAGATTTCTAAATCTAAAAAGTTGTAAATAAAAATTTTAAAATTTTATATACAGTTTTGCAAAAAAACAAATTTTTATTCAATATTTTATTGTACGAAAATCAAAATAATAGTTTTATGGAATAGCAGTGCCGAATGTTAGTAGATTATACGATTTTATTAAATCAAACAATTTTAATGCTTGTACCGCAGTTATAAACTAAATTAACTGCTTATGCGTGACAAGCTTTTAAAATTATTTAACACAATAGTATATATCATTTAACAATTCAATAAAATTAATAATTTCATTTTACTACAACCGAAATATTGAATAAAAGCTTGTTTCTAAAGTGTTTGTTAATTAGCAATTTTATATTTTGTCGGCTATATCAATGTGAATTCAAGTAAAGAATTACTGAGAAATATTTAATATTAATTTTAGTTTATATACAAATCATTAATCAAGAATTGTTTTTTTTGAATTTTTTTTTGCAAGAAAACCTCGTAGGCGTGTTTCTTGCGTCGAAATATACTACCAGTTAAAATACTTGCACTTATTTCTGTGACATCCTATATATAAATCCATCATGCGTTATCTCTTGTTGTTTTTAACCAGTTGTATTGGTTTATTTCAAAAATGACAGATCATATTTCAATATTATTGGTTTGACGGAACGATGAACGACAAACGGACGCTGATGCGTATGAACTCGTCTTAAAAATTTTGAGTTAAATTATAGGTTATAACTTTGTGTCAAATTATGTCAAATAAAAATGATAAATATTTTGCATTTTGGACTGTGTTATTACGTGTGTTTCGTGTTTTTTAAAATTAAGTGGAGGAAAACTCGAGGGAAAATTAAGTATGTTGGCCTAAGACCATAGTTTACAGATAATATTCGGTGCCCAGAGAGCACCAGAGACAGTTTACCAGAGAGTTGTATTAGCCACAAATAAAAAAAGTTTGTTTACTATCTTGTATATGATACCAAAAACTGGAGTATCTGTAAAATAGCAGCCATACGATAGGTAAAATTCACCTACATTTGCGTCACGTGTAAAAATTACCTATCATATAGATTTTTTTTTAATAATAAGTTTTAGTGATGCAGAGAGGTATTGTCAAAAGGTATTGGTTTACAAAAATTAAAATTAATTAACCAACTTTTATAGTATAAAATTCAGAAGTGTTATTATTAATAAAATATTTTATTTTATTTATGTTGTGTTTTATTTATTATATATATATATTATTTATATATAATATAAGTTATATTGATAAATTTTAATGTAACAATAAATGCAGGAAATTGATTGAGCTTGAAACACGGGTTGAAAGCAGGAATTATTTTATATCTTTTATATGTTATGTGGTGTTTATTTAAGATACACCCTTGTTTGTTTTGTATTAACACCGAGATTAACACATACTGTAATTTTTTAAACTATTACTAAACTATTTATGGATTTTAATATACAAAATAATTTTCAGATTTCGACATATTTTAGTCTAAAACATGTTTTACTTTAAATTAATCTGATTTTCTTACATTTTTATACTATTTTTTGCCAAAAAAATACGTGATATATGCCGAAACACCCTCTCTCCGCTACGTGAGGTTTAGTGAGATTCGGCTTGACCTCCCCCCTCCCTTGAGTCCTTAATTAATGGACGCTCCCTAATTACCCCAGTCAAAATAGACATTTCAATTAACAACAATTCGCATAGAGCTGAAAATTGGTACAGGTCTTAAATACACTATTATAATGATCCATCCCAAGGAAAAATCCCTACCCCTCCCGCATCTGCTAAAAAAATTATTCAAGGTCAAAAGTCAAAAATATGTTTTTTTGCTTTTTTCTTCTAAACGGTAAGCGCTATCACAAAAGTACCTTAAACAAATGTTGTAGACCATTAAATTTTCTACAATAATGGTTCTTATACTTTTTTCTTACGAACGAGATATGGCGATTTCAAAAGTGGAAAAACTCGTATTTTTCATACTATGCACACATTTCCGCACCACCTGTAACATGATGTGAGGTAGTGTACTTGGCGCGTTTTTTTTTAACGTGGTTTCCCCTGTAGTAGGCCTAGTCCACGATCTATTGTGGTTTAACTAAGTTTTATTACACATTATACCTTTAATTTTAAAAAATGGTGCTCTTGGTAATGATTATAGTCGAACGGATTATTGTTAATTTTGGGAGAATTTTAATCTGAGTGGTATCTTCAAATGATACTTCAACAGTAATGTCTTCTTCGCTTTCTTCTTTCTCATCTTCTTGCGGAATATCTGGAAATCCATCTATGACAGATGCATCAGTTGTCTCCTCATTAAAATCCTCATCTGTATTTAAGTCAATATTGGAGCTAGACTGACCTTGACAATTAGTACATATTGGTGTACAAAACAATCCGACTCTTTTACAAACACAGTTTGTGCTACAACCCTTTATGCAATTGCAAAAAATTGTGTTAAGTAGTTTTTCTGGAGCAGGTGGAAGTAAAGTTTTAATCAGCTCCAAAATATTATCTATAAATTTCCAACCCCAGGCTTCTGGGTTTAGTTGATTGCCTAGCCACAATTGAACTTGATAGTATACACGATATAAGTGTTGACAGACAGAAGCAGATGTTGGAGGAAGACAAGAAAGTTGTACCATTTTATTGTTCCGAGTATTTTTAACAAAACTTTGGAGCACCATATATAGCAAGAAACAAGTGAATTCCACTTGTGTTGATGACTTGTGGAGAAGAGTCAATCTTTTTGAATATTCTCCGCAGACATTACTGTTGAAGTATCATTTGAAAATTACCACACTCATATTAAAATTCTCCCAAAATCAACAATAATCCGTTCGACTATAATCATTACCAAGAGCACCGTTTTTTAAAATTAATAGTATAATGTGTAATAAAACTTAACCACAATAGATCGTGGACTAGGCCTACAGGGGAAAGGGGAAACAACTACATCACAGTTGGTGCAGAAATGTATGCATATTATGAAAAATACGAGTTTTTCAACTTTTTAAATCGCCATATCTCAGGAATGGTGGTTCGTAAGAAAAAAGTATAAGAACCATTATTGTAGAAAAAGGCAAAAAAAATATTTTTGACTTTTGACCTTGAATAATTTTTTTAGCAGACGTGGGAGGGGTGGGGATTTTTCAGATATCATTTATAATAGTGTATTTAAGACCTGTACCAATTTTCAGCTCTATGCGCATTATTGTTATTTAACCCCCTTTTTTTGTTTATTTTGACTGGGGTGAATGTAACGCAACATATATGTGGAACCAGTATTCCCATCACCATTCTCTACCCCCATGGTATGAGTAACAAAGTAAATAAAATGATTTGTTTACTCGGGCAGCCAAAATATAAAATGACGTCATTCTCTATTCTTTAGAAGGCAATCACATTGAAAATGGACAACCGAAGAAGAATGAAGACTTGGATAACTTGAAATTGGCATGCCAAACACCATCTAATAATGCGTTGTTTAAAATGTGTAGATTTCTAAATCTAAAAAGTTATAAATACAAATTTTAAAATTTTATATACAGTTTTGCAAAAAACAAATTTTTATTCAATATTTTATTGTACGAAAATCAAAATAATAGTTTTATGGAATAGCAGTGCCGAATGTTAGTAGATTATACGATTTTATTAAATCAAACAATTTTAATGCTTGTACCGCAGTTATAAACTAAATTAACTGCTTATGCGTGACAAGCTTTTAAAATTATTTAACACAATAGTATATAGCATTTAACAATTCAATAAAATTAATAATTTCATTTTACAACAACCGAAATATTGAATAAAAGCTTGTTTCTAAAAAGTGTTTGTTAATTAGCAATTTTATATTTTGTCGGCTATATCAATGTGAATTCAAGAAAAGAATTACTGAGAAATATTTAATATTAATTTTAGTTTATATACAAATCATTAATCAAGAATTGTTTTTTTGAATATTTTTTTGCAAAAAAACCTCGTGGCCTGTTTCTAGCGTCGAAATATACTACCAGTTAAAATACTTGCACTTATTTCTGTGACACCCTATATATAAATCCATCATGCGTTATCTCTTGTTGTTTTTAACCAGTTGTATTGGTTTATTTCAAAAATGACAGATCATATTTCAATATTATTGGTTTGACCTCGGGTTTGACGGAACGATGAACGACAAACGGACGCTGATGCGTATGAACTCGACTTAAAATTTTTGAGAGTTATCAAACTCCTGTCAAATTATAGGTTATAACTTTGTGTCAAAATTGTGTCAAATAGAAATGATAAATATTTTGCATTTTGGACTGTGTTATTACGTGTGTTTCGAGTTTTTTAAAATTAAGTGGAGGAAAACTCGAGGGAAAATTAAGTATGTTGGACTAAGACCATAGTTTACAGATAATATTCGGTGCCCAGAGAGCACCAGAGACAGTTTGCCAGAGATTATGGCCAGAGAGTTGTATTAGCCACAAATAAAAAAAGTTTGTTTACTATCTTGTATATGATACCAAAAACTGGAGTATCTGTAAAATAGCAGCATACGATAGGTAAAATTTACCTACATTTGCGTCACGTGTAAAAATTACCTCTCATATAGAATTTTTTTTTAATAATAAGTTTTAGTGATGCAGAGGGATAATGTCAAAAGGTATTGGTTTACAAAAATTAAAGTTAATTAACCAGCTTTTAAAGTATAAAATTCAGAAGTGTTATTATTAATAAAATATTTTATTTTATTTATGTTGTGTTTTATTTATTCATATACAATATTGATTTTTTATTATTAGATAAGTTATATTGATAAATGTACAGTTTGACAAATATAAGAAGAGACTTGAGGATAGCACCGGTCGCGCACACGATAGAGAGAGAACGCATTCGGCGGAAGAGAGTTGCAGTTACGCTACGACAAATCTGATTAAAGCAAATTTGTGGGATGTCCACTGCGCATCGAGGGGCATGTCTTATTTTATATTTCTTACGTCTCTAGCTATACTTGTTAAGTTCTAACAATAAATGCAGGAAATTGATTGAGCTTGAAACACGGGTTGAAAGCAGGAATTTTTTTATATCTTTTTTTTGGTATGTGGTGTTTATTTAAGATACACCCTTGTTTGTTTTGTATTAACACCAAGATTAACACATACTGTAATTTTTTTAATAAAATAACTCGCTTAGATTTTTTCAATTTTATACAGTTTTTTTTTCACAATATTTTGAAGTAATCACTTGGCACTCAAATTTTAAATATATTGATTTTCTGCTCTGCGTTCCAATTGCACCAACTTATTTCTTTGTAAAATAAAATAAACTACTTTAAAAATAAAATGACAGACACATCTATCTCTGTCAATGATCTTGTCGTTGGAGATACTATACAGGGTGGTCCGAACTGTATTCCGGAAACTTCGGCAGCATATTATGCAGATAAAAATAAGTAAAAAAGTTCGTATAAATGTATATCCTAAAATACTTACTTTCGGAGATACAGGGTGTAGAAGTTTCATTTTTATTTTGATTTTTTCTAAATAATTTCTGAAGTAACGTCAATATTTGGATGAAAATTGGTGTCTGGGAGTTTTGTGACGCGAGAAATTTGATTTTGATATCAAAATGACTCCTATTTGTAGGGGGCATGCGAGTAGCCATAGTAGGCATTTGTAGCCTCCTACATGCGTTTTGATTGTTTTGAAGAGTAATAACTTTTCGTCCGTACCTGTATAAAACTACTGACTAAAAAAATATACATTTCCATGACTTTTACGTAAAAAATATCTCTTGGTAAAAATCGCTACGAGCAACCGTTCTCAAGATATTTAGAATGGAAATAGTCAATACATGTCATTATTGACAAGAAATAAGCTCGTTGAGAGAGAGAGAGAGAGAGAGAGAGTTATTTGACTAAATAATAAATTTTTATTTTTTTTAAATTAATCATAAATTTATTGATGTTACTTCATGAATTATTTTAAAAAAAATTCACAGATTTTGCAACATGCGCAACCATCATAGGCGTATTGAAAATACCAGACACAAGTCGGCGGTTGTCCTCAGTCACCTGTTTTTTTTACATTTTATATTAATTTGTGACGTAATTTGGAAGAGCTCAATAGAAATATAAAAGAACTAAACCTTGTTTGAAAAACAATTTGACATTCGTGACGTCAGCACTCCGGCAGTGCGTCCGGACCTGACGAGCCGAGCGCGAGACGAGAGCAAGACAAGAGCGAGACAAGAGCGAGACGAGAGCGAGACATTTTCTATCCATTTTTTACGCAAACCTGCCACGAGACAAGCCGAGTGGGATCATAGTGAAAGGAAGCCAAACACATATTAAAGTGCAATTGAATATAACAAACGATGATAACGCATACAGTAATAAATTTTTGTATCTTTAATATGGTATTCGGTCTTCAACATGGTATTCATCGTCGGTTTTCCCCCTTTTGGTTGTTTTCCCCTTTATCCCTTACACGACGTTTTTTACATAATACATTTTTTAATGTTTTTAGAACAAAATGTTAAATAGAAAAGTTATTGGTAAAGTTAAGAAGCACATTTTAACATTACTATAGAGTATACAGGGTACTTCAAAAAAGTGTTGCGGATATAACATATTTTCTAATGGGAATACCCTATTTTTTATTTTATTATTGGGCTATACATACGTACAATTTGGTAACTTTTCTTGCATTTTTTGATATTATATATCTAAAATTAATAGATGTTGTAATAATTCTATTTGTTTAAAGAAATGTTGGATTTCGGTAGGGTAAAAATTATCAGTGACGCAAAATCTATCAAAATCATACTGTGTACGATTTAAAAATTTGAGATTACTTAATTTTAAATAGTCGAAATTTATAAATCAGACCTAATATCTCGCAGTCGGGCGAGCCTACCAAAAACACGTCCAGACTTTCGTGCTTTCTTTGATCGGCCGTTGAAAAATCGACAGGGGACGGATAGCAACGAGGCTCTGTGGGTTGACTCGCGAGGCTCTCGCGAGACTCGTCCTCACAGCGAATTTGGAATGTCTCGCGCTCGTCTCCATAGTTCTGGACGAACCATCGTATCGCTGATCGCCACTCGCAAATATATTCCAGATACGTATAGTGAACAAGTTCGCAATGTTAAATAATTTTGATATTTAATTTTTATCGTAATGGCTTTTTACTTTTTAAATTCGCAACAAATCGTAATTAAATCGCAACTAACGCAATTAAATCGTACAACAAAATTTCACCAATTTTCTCAATAAAAATTAAAAGTTATAAATCATACTATTTTTTTATAGAAATGATGGAATAAGGGTGTACGGGGTGCCGGTAGACCAAGAAGATACTTGGAATGTAAGTGTTAATTTATACTCCAATTGAGTTGCCTCACAGTATAGACATATTTTGAACCCTTACCGTGCATAGTTACTGTAGATAAAAATAAATTAAAATATAGTTGGCTCCAACGATAATTTAGTTTGCAGCTTCTTTTTATCATACCTAATAAAAAAAACGTGACAACCACTACTTACAGTATGTACCTACATATGTATTTTTAAAAATCATTATGAGATTTAAGTATAAAAAGGTGCCCATAATGTGAGTAGCGGTATTGACGGTTTTTTGTTATGAGGAAAATAAGCAGCAAATTATATTATCGATTGCAGCAACTATGTATACCTATTTTACATTCAGTATGTCCAATTAATATGGAATATTATACCTATACATGCTGTTAATTATTTTCTACCATTATATTTTGATAGTTGAGTTTTTGAAATTATTTATTAGCTTCTTAAACAAAACAGACCCATAATAATTAAAATCTTTATCATCCAAGACTTTCAAGAATTATGAAGTAATCTCACGTCAATTTTTTTTAAATTATTGAATGCCTTAAGTATTTGCAAAGTTAACAAAAATATTTCTTTGCATACCTTGCAATTAATATATTTGGTCTAATTTATCAGTTCTGCATCATATCCGAAATTCAGATTGTGTGTGACACAACGAAGAGTCAACGTGCAACGTGAAAGACAAGAAAAATAGCAAGTAAAAAAAATGTAAAGTTTTAATTACTAATTACACAGTCCTTCCCTTGAGTTCTTCTGCCTAAAATCTATATTGCCTCCCTAAGATTTTAAATATAAATGATTGAAACTCATAACAAGTTGACCACAATTTAACCTTAAAATAATTATTTAATTATTAAATCCATAATTATATTAAAATGTAACACTTACGAAGTTAATAAATATTAACTATTTCTATTTAATCATTTAATAATTATTCTGATAAAAACACGCTTGATTTTTTATTTTGGAAATCTTACAGGTTATAATCATTAATATGACTATATTAACAATACTTAAATTAAAATTTATTTGAAGGAATGCTACTTGAAGTATTAACTCGGAATAACTATTAAAAACTGCTCATCGCGTTATCGATGTCGGCGTCTTGTCAATGTTGTCTGGCTGATTGGCCGTTTAGGTGCCTATAATTTGATTTCAGATAATGCAGATTTTAATGTGCCATTTGTGGATTTTTTATTGGAATTTTTTTTTACATATTTGGTATACTCTATGAAGTGCTCATGTCCATTTTTCAATTATTAAAGTGCCTATTTAGATACATTTAAAGTTAATTAATTAGTGTATAGTAATTGAATTATGGGTTTGTTTATTTTTTATGAAATGTATTTTTTTCTATTAAAATAAACATAGCTTTACTTACAAAATCACTAGCTAGCCATTTTTAAATACAGGGTGTAATTAAGTAGTATCTAGCCAACTTCAGGAGGTGATTCTTGAGTGTTTTTAAGGTAAAAAGTTAATTTAAACATGTATCCGGAAATGCATAATTTTAAAGATACAGAGTGTCAAGATGTTTCCTAATAGACATTTTTTTATTAATATCTCAAAGATCCGTTGGCCGATTTTCGCCGTGTTTTGAACGTTGATAAGTCAGCACTAATTAAATGATAATAATTATTATTTACAACAATATTCAAACGATAAAAACTTATCAACTTATCCCAATAAATATTTGACAATGCCTTGGATTCATTTCTTTTAACGCCTGTTGGCGGTGGAAACCATGCAAGCTTTTTTTTTGTCCTAAGTTGTTAATTAAAAAATAATAATCATGTAAAAAAATATGGTAATTAGTCTAAATTTATTATTTATGTGATTCTGCTTTTTCTCGTATAATTTGCCCCTTACGGAAATAGTTAGATTAAAATAGCCAAACTGTACCTAACAACCCATGCCTTGACATATTTTCTTTTAAAGTAATATCGCTTTCTTTATCCGCCGGTCCAGATTTGAACGGCCTTCGCTCATCAATGCCGGCTCTATCGACTTAAGTACGTGTTGACAGGCACGTTATTGAACCCATGTTGCTTCTAGCATGTCGTTTTTTTAAAGATGGGTCCCATATAAACGCGGCCAAAAGTATTTTCAATACTAAAATCGAAATAAAAATGAAACTTCTACACCCTGTATCTCCGAAACTAAGCATTTTAGGACATACATTTATACGAACTTTTTTATTTATTTTAATCTGCAGAATATGCTACCGAAGTTTCCGGAATACAGTTCGGACCACCCTGTATGTAATCTAAAATTATACCATTTGTAGATTTTACATTGTATTTCTATACAGTAAAGAAAATTTACTGCATACGAAAAAAAAATATTTCTGTTTTATTGTAAAAATGTCCAGACCAATTAAATGTATGCAACAAATTAACAAGACATAAAACGTGTAAACACAAGCACTGTTTTTCATTTTTCATTAATAAGGAATCAGTGAACATATTTTCACGAATGTCTATACAGACATATAAAGCTCTAAAGTTTAATATCGCTTTTAGAATCATACATAGCGATTTGCGTCACTTTTTCAGCCTGGCGCTTGCTTATATACATAATAGAGGCAATATTCGCTTCACAATTAAGGCACCCTATACATTATTCCTAGTCGCGAACATATGCGACTACCGACTACTGATCTCCATGAAAATCTAGACGGCGCGGCTCGGGCGTTTCGGCAGTTATTAAATCGCACAATCTGCCAATTGCCTTGACATAAACTATAATGGACTAAATATGATAGAACTACGTGCACACGCTCGTGTGGGGGTTTACAATAGAATTCTGAATATAATTTATATTTCATTCAGATTTAGCCTTCTCTTGAAAGTTAGCATCTTCACTTAGAAGTCTGCTATTAAAGGACGCGATTAAAACAATCTATTAATGTCTTCAATTAATACTTCTTGGATTTTCCCCACTTGAAGTAAATCTACCAAATAAAATAGTTATTTTGTGTAAAAACTACGCCATATTTTCCGTTTATTTTTTTATTTATTGTATCATTTTCTTTAAGGCAAAATTAGTTCAGTAAAAGAGGAAAAAATGAAGGTTAATGTGCAAAATGTTCATTTTTATACATCATAAACCATAAGGTAAATATATCAATTATTATTATCAATTAATTTTCTATTTTTCCGGTACCCATTTCTAAATTTTTTTCACATAGTTTTTAAGAGAATGAGGTGTAACAAGCTTTTTCCTCTTGCATATAGGTAGGAAACTACTACTTGAAATTTACTTTTTTCTAGAGAAAATAAAAAAATACTGATACACATATTTCTGGTCTTTATGTCTCACCTATGGAGGGCTTTAAAAAGGAGATTATAGAGAATAGATAATAGATATCGGCAATGGACATATTTGAAATTTCTGACCCTACTTTAAAGCAAGTTTCTCGGTTTGACACCAGGGGCACTGTGATCGGGTTAGATTTATCATTTCCATTGTAAGTATACGTTTTAACTGTATTTTTGCTAGTTTTTGTTAAAATTTAGTGTTATTCTATTGAATTATTAGCAGTGTACAATGAGTGTTATTAAAAAACCCCTATACAATAGATATTGCTTCGTTCCTGGCTGTACAAGTGGGAGTTTCAGTGGAAAAAAGGCGAATAAAGAATGGGGTGAAAGAAACCCAAGCCTTTTCAAAGCTCCTAGTGTAAGTGGTATGACTAATTATTTAAAAAAAAATATGGATAGACGTTAAGAGAAACATTGAAATTATGTACTGTCAGTGTACAGATTGATTTTAAAATCAAATTAATAGAGAATATAGCCTAAAATCAACATCTGCGTAACATAACCTAGAAAGCCTTGTTATAAAATAAAAATAATTTACCTACTAGCTGGTGGCTAAAATTACCTGTTGATATGTATTAACCACCATTTGAACAGTGCTATTGAAAGTGAATTTACGCCAAAGCAATATAGTATTCTAATATAAAAAGATTGAGACCCGAGATGCTTCATTTAATTTGAAAATGATTGTACTGTGGTTGAAAAACTTTTGATTGTGTATATAAACCATTTAGAATAGTTTTTTTATGAATAAGCTCTTTAAATTAATACGTACCCAACAAGCAAAATTTATTGCTGGAATATTGCCAAAACTTCGCAAAGCAAGGTGTAACATTGCTTTTTTCATTGTAGGGAGGTTTATGCAAGGTGGCAGGTTAGCTTAATCTTCCGCCAAATAACATTGCAGTGCAAGGTTGAAAAAAAACACAACCTCGTGAAAATATTTCACAATATTATTGAAACGTTGCTAATGTAACGTTCAAGAAAGTACTAATTTGAGATTTATTAGCAATATTGTTAATTTTATGTCAATACAATATTGGTAAAATTATATTGTACCTATGTTTCAAAACTTATTGTCCATTAAACTTTCTATTTTGTTATAACTTATTAACTGACTTATTGCCAAAATAATATAGCAAAAAATAGACAATGTTCGCAATAAAAAACCATTTCATTCATCGGAGAGTATATAATATATAGAAATGATTTTTTAATATTTACTTATCAATTAATGAAAAAGTTTTTTCTTACGAACATTATCAATTTTATGTTAACAATAATGCATCAGTAATAGGTTATAATCAACAGACACATTAATGGGTATTAAATTGTAGACTTTCAGATAGGTATAATATACTTTTACTAATATTATATTGACGAAAAACAAACAATATTGATAAAAATATGCATATCTCTATATCCATTGACTTAGAAAAATTAAAAATGCTCGGTATAAATATATATCCCTACCAAGAAAGTCGAATTTGTCAAACGAATTGAAAAAAAACAAATAAAAATTAGAAATTTATCACTTACTTGTTTCAAAAATATCAAAAATACTGTCAAGTACTGAGAACTTACTGATCTTTTCGGCTGCTCATTAAATAAGGAATTACACAACTCCGACCTCTGACTCCTCTGAGTCAAATTTCTAAAAAAATCTTAAAGTTGAATGTCTGAAAAAATACAAAATATATAGGTACAGTATAAACATTATTATATATTTCTTATTCAAAAAAAAGGAAAGTATAGCATTAAATATATGTACAAGGAAATGCAAATTTATATTTTAATTGATTTTTTGGATCTTTCATATTTTGTCTTCGCATGTTGAATTGTCTTATTCATGGTTTCAAATTCCTATTCGGTAAAGTTATTTGGTAAAGTTTTTTTTGTTTTTTTAAATCTAAAGTATCTATAAATCATTTCTAAAGTAGTAAAAATAAAAACAATCAGTTGTAATAAATATAAAACAATGAGTAACTTACCTCTTGTGACAGTAATCTTTGAGGCCCCTTTATATCCTTATTTTAAAAATCTCAAATGATTAAATCATCATTAAAAAAATATTATTGAGAATAATTAATACTGAATATTATTTGTGATTTTATCATTAGATTGATATACTCGTATCCTGGTTTTATCTACTTCAATTTTCAGTTGGATATAAAAGCTAACCTAAAACAAAATTTAGCTTATAAACATACTAAACAAAATTTGTTATACTTATTCATGGCTAAGCATTATTAAAACACACATGATAATAAAATTATACTTACATTTACATTCATTAAAATCTCATTCGAAAAGCATAAAACGTGATACCAAAAAAGTAAAAAAACAAGTGCGTTAACCTAACCTTACTTCTAACTTATACCGTATGATAAAAAAAATGCGTCAGCGATGGCTATGAAAAGAAAATTTCTGTCATTTTATATGTAAAATTATATGAAGAATGTCATCGATATTCCAAGTCTACTAGACGCCGGTTTTTTCGATCTTATGGTATATTTGTTATATTATTAATTATTATTAACTTGCGCGGATCTTTCATTTGAATCTTTGTTGCAATGTTGCAGAAAAAACGTTTAAATCACCATTCAAAAACAATGATTTTTGTAGCAAGGTTTCATCAATCACGACACAACGTTTAGAGATTAACATTACATAGCAAACTGTTTGGGGATTGACTGCAATGTTGCAAATTTAATGTGAGGTTTTTTGCTTGGTAGGTAGGTATATTGTAGCCAGGTATTTTTTAGAATGCATTTTTTAAATTGTAATTCCTTGTATTCTTGATATAACATGATGTTCCTATTTTAAGTATTTTTTAGCATAGTAGGTACATACAGATATTTAATATCTACATAGGTGCTAAATTGTATATTAAATTTATATATTGTATATTTTATTTATTAAATTTAGTTACTTGGAATTAGTCAGTTAATAAAAACAGAAGTTGTAATGTATTAATATTGCTAAATAAATAAAATAAATATATGATGAAATAAGTCAGTGTATGTACATATTCACAATTCTGTATTTTTGTGCTTTTGAAATAAATTGAGTTCATTATTTATTTATTGATCTTTTATTTACAAACTTACCTTATATTAATAAAGTGAATATCAATAGAAGAACCTTTACAATTATTAGGTGACATTCTGTGACATTGAATATAATACATCTTGACTTTAATTGTCTACGAAGCAGTGACAATTTGCAAAACTTTGCTAATGACATTAAAACTTGTACTAATGTACTTCTGGTTTCAGCTATAAAAAGTTATGGGATAGATAACACCGATCAAAGGGTGCAATAATAATGTTCATCTTCACTTTCCATTGATGATTAAGTTATTCCTGATAAAATACTTTTAGTTTTCGTGATTCAGTTTCTGTCAACTACCATAAAACCACTACTAGTTCGAAAGTTTTTAATGTTTATTAAAATGGTATCACACTGAACTGCATGTAAACATGTCAATTTCAAATGTTTTGATGAAAACCCCTGAATCTTTAAACTGCATCAGCAAAACTATTAATAAATCACTAACACAATCACACCATAAACTATTTAATTCGCATTTCTCATCAAGAAACAATTACTGTTTACATTAAATCAAAGGTTGAACTGGTGATACATTTGTTGCTGGAACTTCGATATTTTTTGTACAACAGTTCTAGGGAAGATTTATTTTAGCAGCTTATATTTTTCTTCGGCCATGTGTGCATTAAAAAACCATATAATGAAATAATTTTATAATAACAACTTAGAAAAAGAATATCTAAAACCGGCATCTGATATAACCTAACTTCTAACTTACTTTTCAAACTCAAATTTAAGGTTTTGTATTCACAATTTCAGCCAAGCACATTGTTCAGTTAGAAAAAAAACACGTTTCTAAAAGCTAAATCTAGTAAAAATATGCCTAAATATTAACTGAACTCTATAATTTATAACAAAATAGTAATTCTTGCCATAAGAAGCTGTGTATTTCTCGATCTGTCGTATCACATGCGCCCCTAACGGCGATTTGCGAATTTCATTTAGATCATGAAATCTGGGCCCAAAATTTTTGCATTCGATTCAACTCCTCCTTTTAGCCTCCATAGTCTCACCCTACACAAGGAATTGATGAATTATTTCTTCCTGTCGCTGTAGCGTGCACCAAGATATTTTTTCCAATTCAAATAATTGCTAGTGACTGATATGGTATATACGCTAATTTAGTATTCTACAATGTTTTAAAAGATGTATGTAATAAAATCAATAGTTGATGGGGTGTTTTAACATTTAAGTAGTATATTTTTATAAATGTTTTGATACAATGTTGAAAATATGGATAATCTTCTAAATTCTTTAGAAATGTAATAGTTGATGCATTCTTTCGGTTTTTCTCTGATTTCCATTGCACTAGAATTTTCTTCAGTTTTTAAAAAGTGTTTTTTATTATCAACATTAATTGGAAACGTTAAAATAACGTTAAAATGTTAAAATAACGATTTGGCGTGCCAATAATAAAATTATGGGAAGTATTGCACGAATCAAGAATGAACGCAGTTCTGATAAAAGCTGTACAAAATCTTTACCATGGAGGAAAATCACAAATAAAATGTCAACTTTTGACATTTTTGCTCAAAAAAATCGTATTTTAAATTTCAATCTAGAGTGCCATGGCTGTGTTAAAAATACTAATTCTATCACTAAAGGGCTCCGACAAGGTTGCTGTATATCCCCAACACTATTTAAAATTTATATTGCCTTACATCTATGGAAAATGAAAATGTTGACGGAATGGGTATATGAACTAAATGACATATGCCTATACATCTTGCAATTTGCAGAAATACCAGGCCATAATTACAAACGACAAAGATGACATGGAATATATGGTGTGGAAGAGGATTGAAGAATATGCTAAATGGGGTCTCACAGTAAATACAGAAAAACAAAAATACCTTCACTAATACAGAAATTCTTGTTTTAGACAATAATATGGAACAAGGCATAAGAAGAGCCGGGTACCTGGGATCGATATTTACAAATGATAGAACGGACGATAGAGAAATTTGACAACAGAGTAATACAGGCACGAAGAGTTATCATTATTTATAAATGGCATGCTATGGAGCACTGAAATTAGAAAAACAGAGTCAATATAATATATACGAAACACTAGTTAAAAAAAGCATGATCACTCTACAGTTTTGTCGGCTTCAAAATGAGGATCAGCCAGTGTTTGAGATTTGAGATGCATTCATTTGTCTTTTTTAATGAGAATTTCGGGTGTGGGTAGTAGACCAAGTGCATTTTGAGCTGTCAGTCTAAAACTGTCAATTTGCTGGCTCTTGACCCAAAACAGTTTATTGTTGAAAGGAATAAAAGGAAACAGAGACAATAGAAATGGACGGTTATTACAAAAAATTGAGAATTTCACGGAGGGATAAGATCAGAAATGACGAACATTAGACAACAGATGGGAATAGCTGGCGTAATAGTAAATGATATAGAACCCCGGGCATTTAATATGGTACGGCCACGCCGGCAGAGAATGCACAATGAAAAGAATTCCAAAAAAATCAATTCATTGATACCACCTGTTTAACATTTAGAGTAGTATATAAGAAAAATGGATGGATACAATGTTGAAAATCGATGAGCGAGAAAAATCTGACCGAAGATCAATGGGAAAATCGCACGGGGTGGAAGTTAGGCATCGGACAACGTCGTAGGACGTTCTGACCCGAATTTATATATATAATTGGAAACAAAGGTTCTTTGCTTAAATTATCACAAATTTTCAAAGAATGTGTTAAAATAACGATTTGGCGATGACTGGCCTGTGACTTTTGAACAAAAATCTCTAAAAAAATTCAATGGAATATAATTTCTCGTTCCTCTTAAAATACAGGTTTCGACGAAAGTGTGTTTAGCTCCTAGAATAAAAAACTTGGGAATTTTGTTTAAGTGCAAACATAAAGTATCAACTAGAGTGTATTTCAGGAAAATATTTTAACTTCTATAGGGTGGCCCAAAAAGTGTGAGTGGATAGGGATGATTTTTTTTAAGTGGCACCCTCTATATTATTGTATTTTTGGCTTCCTTTTAGATCACTTTACATAATTCTAAGATATAAGTAAATATATTCCGATACTTTCAGAGATATTAATAAATAAATAGAAAATATATATTTTCAGCATTTCTTAAAAAAATTATTAACAATACAAGAACTGTCCTGAAATCAAAACTATATTAGGTATTTACTTTAGATGGTCTGTACTTACTTTGCTCTAAATATGGCTCTAAATATGTTCAAAATTTTACGCCGAACTTTCTAAATTCTAAAATAATTTTTCTTCGTTTTTTTTTAATGGAACACCCTGTATACCATTTTTTCAATAGATGGAAAATTAAAAAATAAACCATTTTTGTATTTACACTATTTCAAAATTTTTAAAGGTTACGCAGATATTCGCGGTTCTATATTTCATATTTTCCACACTAAATTTTTATCAAAGCCAATAATTTTTCGCTCGTCTTTTACCGTTGAAAGAACCACATGAAATAATACTGGGTGTATCTGGGAAAACATTAAAAATTTTGAAATACCTTAAATACAAAAAATGTTCATTTTTTAACTCTCCATCTAATAAAAAAATAATATGCAAGTTGTTCCATTTAAAAAAATGGAGAAAAATTATTTTATATTTTAGAAAGTTTGGCGTAGATTTTTGAACACCCTGTATGATGTAAGATTGCGATATTTATAGCAAAGTAAGTATATACCATTTAAAGCCAATACCTAATATAGTTTTTTGATTTCAGGAAAGATCTTGTATTTGGAATCATTTTTTAAGGAAGGTTGAAAAATATATATTTTTAATTTATTTGTTAATATTTCTGAAATTACCTTAATATATTTACTCATATCTTATTATTATGTAAAGTGATCTAAAACAAATCCAAAAATGCAATAATATACAGAGTGCTCCAGTTAAAAAAATCATCCCGAACCACTCACATTTTTTGGAACCACCCTATAGAAGTCAAAATGTTTTCTTGAAATACATCCTCATACATACTTTAGGCAACTTTAGGTTTCGACTTAACCAAAATTCTTAAGTTTTTTATCCTAGGAGCTACAGATGCCCGAAGCACTATTGCCGGACTCTGTATAGAAACTAATAATCGTCGAAATAATCACTAAATAATGTCTATACATTTGTGGCGGATTCATTTCTTCAAAAAAGGCTTTTGGGGTTTTAGTCACTAGAAAAAAATCTACAAAATAAAATAGTTATTTTTTAAAACACCCCTGCTTTGATCCGACCAATGAGTAAATTGGATAAAATAGCTTAATGAAATTTTTTTAATCTTTTTTTGTCTGTTAGTTAGGCAAATTTCAACTGTTTGTGTTCAACTTTTTTTTTTCTTCAACAAGTGTTTGAAGATGAAGTTTTTTTGAAGAAATGAACCCGCCACAAAGCTATAAACCATTATGTAGGTACAGTCTATTAATTGTTCCAATACAATCAACTAAATAAACTCTAACTAAACACACAAACCCTTCCTTCATGAAAGATATTACAATAGAACATCGAATGTGATTTATTGGCCCTCTGGGATTAATTTCGTCCTCCCTAGAGATTCTCTGTATACTCCCGGATTGGTATTAACTGGCCAGTTTAGACAAAGTAAGGTTTACCGTACGTAGCCCGTAAGTATTTATTTCAAGCATTAACTATGATTTAAAATTCTAATCCAACAGGGATATTATATTATTAATTAATAATATATATTTTACAGCGCACACCCTCACACCACAAATTATTTTTAAATTAATTATATCTAGGTGTTAAAAATATCACAACAAAATCATTATAATAATATTTCATTAAACAGGAGTTTGTATAAGCATATAATAAGTCTAATCTCTCAGGTTATCTTCGTAAAATGAATAACAAGTACATCACAGAACAGAATAAAACAGAACGAAATCTTCTGTACAAAAAATTAGGACAACATTTTTTGGTACGCCATCTATGAACGGGATAACGAACTACAAGTTAAATTTAAAAAAAGAAATCTGCATTACATTCAAAGCAATTTTTAACAGCGCCATCTGTCGCAATATATTACACCTAATCGCAATATTCGTATATCGTCGATTTGAAAGCAGATCTATCACAACTCATAATAATTCATGATTATTTTTTCAATGACACGACTGCAATTTGTCTATATTTTTATATGATAAAGAAATACAAGTTATATTAATTAGAAGAATTTCACAAAATATAGACATATCGTTAGGTATCTGATTAGGACTCTTAGGACGAGAAGGGAAGTGGGCGGAAAATTTTTCCCTGCTTCTTACTCCTCCAACGTATTTTTTAACCCACGGTGGCGCCATCGAACAGCGGGATAAGGCAATTCTTGTTCCAAACACTGCTATTTAAGTTTTTGCACCGTGAAGTACATGTTACGCAAACTGGGAAAGTGATTCACAGTTTTAGTGTTAATTCCTACTGGGACCACTGAGTGACACACGGCCTTGAATGACGGCAGTGACGGCCGTGACGCCCGAGCTAGCGAGATGAAAATTGATAGCGGCAGTATTGCCACAGCTATCCCATTCGGGGTTTTAACAAACAATTTAACCCGAGAATCGAGACAACAATTTAATCGAGATAATCTACCCCGATGAAAAATAAGCTTGTGGCAACACTTGGTAACGATCTGTGCCATACGCGGCTAAGAAAATCACTATAATAAACTTGATACTATACCAACCTTAATGTGTACCAATGGTCTGGTCGTGTGCTAGGAAGTAAATTTCCATTCATATTTTCATCGATAGGTTTGTAGCTTCTGAATAACGGCCTAGCTCATTTGCCACCTCAGAATTAGAATTTAGAGTTAGTAACTCACATTTTCATTGGGTGTCCCCCAATGAAAATTCGTATTTATTTCAATCAACGAGAATATTCGTAAAATTTTATAAAATTACTGTAAATCACTATAAATAATGAATTGTTTGTAACTGAACTGTAATTTCTGTATTATTAATCCGGTAAAACATTTAAACAAAAACAGAGACCACAGACCACACAAAACAAATTGTAGGTTAGTAGCAGTTAGTAGTAGTCAAAGATATAGATGTAGTAGTATTTTGATTTAATGGCCACAACAGGGCTATCCGGCCGAGTGATAGAATTATGGCTTTTTAATAAAAATTAAAAAAACATTATCTAACTCTAATCATATTACAAAACATTATCTACTAATCACAACTCTAATTATTAAAAAGCAAGCATCTAAGTTTATAAAAAGCATTCACAAAAATTATATATCCTTCAAATCCTTCAATTTAATAGCTAATATACCGGTTGCGTCTCAAAAGTGGCTCACCCCTATAACTTTTTAATTTTTTCAGTTAAAAAAACTAGGTTAGGTATGTTAGTATATGACATAAATCAGGATTAACTTAAGTCACTTCCTGTTTCACCGGAAATGACTACAACTTTTGATTCCTAAATTTAACGAAATTTAAATATTAATATTAACGAGAATATTAATTTATTAGTTTTATTATTTTATGTTTAAATGATTTTTTTAATTCTTACCCTCGGTATATTCGATAGAAAATTACATTCTGAATAGAAAGATGAAAAAACGAGATTTGGTATGTTAGTATACGACATAAATTAGGATTAATTAACGTATTCAATTTTTTTTATCACTTCCTCTTTCGCCGGTAATTAATAAAACTTTTGATTTTTAAATGTCAACCTCGGTATATTTCTACTTTATGCGATAGAAAATGACAATCTGAATAGAATGACATATCATATGTCAACTTTTCACATTTTCGCATATGGTTTATTTAAAATTGTAACATGCGGTTCATAACGACAATTTGATTCGAAATACCAAGTGTGATACCAAATTATTCGTAAAAAATGCTTTTTCCGAATATGCTAATGAGTCACCCTTGTTCCATTTGAAAAAATTGAGATACGATTAAAAATACGATTTGTGCATTTTTAACTGACCAGGATAAGACACGAAAAACATTTCCAAGGCTCCTTGATTAAAAATGAGTGTTTTTAACACAGCCATGACACTCTAGATTGAATATTAAAATACGATATTTTTTTAAGCGAGAATGTCAAAAGTTGAAATATGATATGTCATTCTAATCAGAGTATCATTTTCTGTCAAATAAAGTAAAAATATACCGAAGGTGCCATTTAAAAATCAAAAGTTGTAGTAATTTCCGGTGAAACAGGAAGTGACCAAAAACAAAATTAAATACTTCAATCTATCCTACTTTATGTCGTCTAGTAACGTACCAAATTTCGTTGTTTTATCTGCAAAAATAAAGAAGTTATAGGGGTGAGCCAATTTTGAAGCGCACCCGGTATATAAGAAATTTCAGTTCCAATATGCCCACATAGTGCACACACAACTTTTTTTATCGCGTTACGGCGTTACTATCCAAAGTGTACAACCATTCAAGAACTTTATATCAACCTCATGTGGCCATCATCCATTGATTTCAATACCGATACATTATTGAAGATATTGGCCATACATTTTGCCTGAGCGATCTAGATTTTCCCCGCACCTCGACAGATGTATCCCTAAAGTATACTACAATGATTTACAACTTCACAAAGTAGGACCTTGCCTCAACGAGGTTGTTTGAAAATTTAGGTACATCCACCGTTCCCATAAAATATTTAATAAATACCGTGCAAATCAAATTTCTGCAGTTATTCTTTAATTTTTACAACAAAACACAGGCCGCTCTTACAAAGGTAAACAACACTCAATATTGAGATATGGTAGAGAAATTCGTAATTTTGGATGTAACACGCGAGATATAACAACCTCAGTCTAAGTATATATCCAATCTATTGTCCTTTTGTTTTCCATTGTGTCAGCATTTGTCGAAGTGATTTTATAGAAGTGACATTTCTATTTATCTTTACTTGAAATTATACTGATTTGAAAATATTCTTCAAAAAAGACTTCTGGGTATTTCGCCACGAGAAGAAAATCTACAAAATAAAATAGATATTTTTTAAACACCGCTGCTCTGCGTTCTTTACTTCGTACTTTAAAAATTGAAGAACCTTCTGGTACGAGGAAAATCAGAGAATAAACATAAAGAATTTGGACAGTTATCTATATTTTGAACCATCTATACCAACGTTTATGAAAAATTACTACTCAAATGTTAAAACACCCCATCAACTAATCATTTTATTGCATACGTCTTTTAAGACATTGTATAAATATCGCATGTACACCAAGTCAGTCACCAGCAATAATAAATGGAGGAAATTAATCAGCGCAGTCGAGAGCGATACAAAAACATTTTACTTCCTGTTTTAAAATATGCATTTTAATGAAGTTGTCTACCAGACCACTCTGTAGCGATTAAAGGAAAAATATTCTGTGTAATCGTTGACGGTTAAGTAATGCATGGACATTTTACATGTTAATTTACGGATATTTTAGTCAATATCTCCGTAAATATTAGATATTAGTTTCAGAAAAAAAGGTATAAATTTGAAAGGTTTTTAGGGGTTTGTATAAATCGCCATATCCTATTTTTCGAAATAACAAAAACCATTTGAACAGGTAGGTATATTTTGACATAAATTGCATATGTTGACTAGCTTCTACGTCCCACTAGCAACTCGCATACTCAACAACGTTGTCCCTTAATTTCATGATTTTCAATAGTCAGTTAAACTAGAGAAGTTTATTTTTACGGTTTATTTCAAAGTTTCGGGATCGTTATTTGGTTTATTTTATGAGAACGTTCTTTATAATAATTACAATAATAGATAAAGTAAAATGAACTGAAATGAATACCAAATTTCTTGCGTTTTAGGGTAGGTTGTTTATTCTGTTATTATCTAATATTTACTAGAGATTAAAAATGTTTTTAAAAAAAATGGCACCCTCGGTATTTTGTTACTTTATTCCATAGAAAATGACACTCGGAATAGAATGACATATCATATGTCAACTTTTGACATTTTCGAATATGATTTATTTGAAATTGCAACATGCAATTCGTAACGACAAATTGACTCGCAATAGTGTGTGGCACCAAATTATTCGCATAAAAATGCTTTTTCCACCTTATTACCTTCCTTCCATTTGAAAAATTGAGATATGATTAAAAATACGATTTAGGCATCTTTTAACCGGTCAGGACAAGACACTAAAAACATTAGATGATTAAATCTATTTTTCCAAAGCTCCTTGATTAAAAATTAGTGTTTTTAACACAGCCATTGCACTTTAGATTGAAATTTAAAATACAATTTTGTCACCAAACCGAACGAAAATAGTTATCTAATAAAATAAACAAATACCGAGGGTGCTATTTAAAAAATCAAAATATGTAGTCATTTCCGGTGAAACAGGAAGTGACCGAAAACAATTGAATATGTCAATCAATCTAATTTATGTCATATACCAACATCAAAAAAAAATTTTTGTTTGTGAAATATTTTTATTTATGAAAATATATGATACTTTAATAAAAAAAATGATCTACTTGATACTACTAGAAAAAGCTACTAGATCTTAATTTTCGCTGCATTTTATTCAGAGTGAACGTTAGTCAAACCATCTTTTTTTAGATGGGAATTGCCTTTAGAGCCAGAGTGTGGGGATCTCCCTCATGCGAGAGGGCCTACCATCTAGAAAGATTTTTATCTATTATTTTTGAATTTAAATATTATATTTTGTTTATTTTGAGAAAACCTTGAATTGTTCTGCTGAGGAAAAGTTCATGTAATTTGTTTTAACACGAATATCATGATCCTCTTTAAAATGTTCATGACATCTTTAAAACTACTGACAAAGTCACATATAGGACAATTTTTCTAATATTTTGTACAGGGATATTGGTATTATTTAAACCATTACCTAAAACAGTTCTATTATTATCCCTCAATCAAGGATATTAAGATCAAATTCTCCATTCTTAGAGAGAACGAAGAAAGACACGGCCAAAGTCTATGCATCATCATTACTAATATCCTGGATGACAATGCTTACACTTGACTCTGCCTCACTTCTTTGATACTTTAATCAATTACCTTGTGCCACTTTTAAATGCCATGCTAAACTCTTCTTTGCACTAAAATGTTTATTACAAAATTCGCAGGTAAATGCATATACTTTAGTTCTTAAAACCGTTCATAAAATAAGGCAACAGCAAACGGCAACGTTGTTGGGTATGAATATAGTGTTGAATTATAATAAATAAATAATTCTTTACTGGTTTCACAAAAATAAATAATTTTTAGTTGCTTTAGCGATATAATCAATTTTTGTATCAATTCTAAAGTGGCTATGTATAAATGCATGTATTTGTAATTAACAATATAATCAAATATCCTCTTATAATAAAAATAAAAATTTACCAAATGATTTTTTTTCTATTACACTTTTACCTCTACCAAATGTATATTCTAACGAGATTTTTAAGTCCTTTATTTCATTTAATTTTCGTACATCACTTTCACCAGGTCTTCTTTTTGTCGAAATGAGGAAAGGGCTTAAAGTTAAAAAATTAATCGAAAACCGCTCGAGCCTCAGAAGGAATTTTAATCCGTTTTATGACCACCATTACGGTCTATCGATGGAAGAGTAGGGGGATTAAGCCCTTTTTTATATGGAGGCTTATCTAGGGTTGAAGACCATTTGCATACATTATCGGAATTTAAAAATTTAAAAGGCATTTCGACCGCTCAGGGTTAATTTAAATTTATTGTAGTTATATGTGTTACGAGTTATATCTAAATTACGATATAGGCAATCCTAAAGTTTAGCCATATTTTAGAAATACACACTACAAGAACTTAAAACTTTATTTTATTTTAATTTTATGAAAATGAGTTTATTCTGTGGGCAATTGCTTTAATCAAAATTTTAAGCAGTTTGTTTAGGTTAGTTACTCTGAATGCATTTTTGGCTAACCAGGTGAACTCTACAAGATGATGAGAAGGAATCTCTTGCAAAAATTATCAGTCTAGGATTTTTTTTCCGTTTTTTAGACTTAAGAATTTTTTTAGACTTAAGACTTAAGAATAGTTTTTTATTAGTGTTATATTTTTGCGAATCTTTTTATATCTGATACACGTTATAATTGTTAGAATTTAAATTAAAATACATACATTTGTAAGATAATTATATTTTTCTGTAATTTTTTCTTATACTTAATCTGTTTACTTTAGAAATACCCTATGATCGAATAAAAACGGCCTCAGCGATGGCTATGAAATGAAGATCGCTGTCATTTTATATGTAAATTTATATGGGAAATGTTATCGATTGTCATTTCATAGCCATCGCTGACGGCGTTTTTATTCGATCATACGGTATTTGTGGAATAGACAACTAAAATGAAAATATAACCTTACACAAAATAGTATTTGATATACAGGGTAGACCGAACTGTATTCCGGAAACTTCGGCAGCATATTCTGCAGAGAAAAATAAGCAAAAAAGTCCGTATAAATGTATGTCCTAAAATGCATAGTTTCGGCGATACATGGTATAGAAGTTTCATTTTTATTTTGATTTTTTCCAAATCATTTCTGAAGTATAACGTCAATATTTGGATGAAAATTGGTGTCTGGAAGTTTTTTGATATGAGAAATTTGAATTTGATGTTAATATGACTCCTACTTGTAGAGGGCGCCACTTACATGTGCTTTCACTGTTTTGATTAGTAATAATAGTTGATTAGTAATAATTAATTAAGTAATAACTTTTCGTCCGTACCTGTATATAAACTATCTAGTGAAAAAAATATACATTTTGGTGATTTTTTACACAAAAAATGTCTCTTGGTAAAAATCGCTACGAGCAACCGTTCTCAAGATATTTAGAATGGAAATATGGTCATTACATGTCATCAATGACAAAAAATAAACGTGTGGAGTAGATAGTTATTGGACTGAAATGACATATTTGGGAATACATATTGCATTCCGGAATACATATTGGATTTTTTTAAAATTATTTATAAATTTTTCTTCGATAAAATGATGATAAAACACTTTCTGTTGAACTTTTGGCACAAGAACATTCAAATTGTATAATTTCAGTCTAATATCTATTTAGTCAACATGTTTAATGTATGTCAATGACAACAGGTATTGATAATTTCGATACTAAATTTCTCGAGAACCATTCGTAGAGATTTTTACCAAGAGACCTTTTTTACGTAAAAAAACGTAGTAAATGTTTATTTTTTTACTCAGTAGTTTTATATAGATACGGACGAAAAGTCATTACTCTTCAAACCAGTTAAAAATATGTAGGTGGTGCCCTCTACAAGTAGGAGCTATATTGACATCAAAATCAAATTTATCATGTCAAAAAAATCCCAGACGATACTTGAAAAAAAAAATGAAATTTCTACACCCTGTATCTCCGAAACTAAACATTTTAGGACATACATTTATACAAACTTTTTTTAATTATTTTCACCTGCAGAATATGCCGAAAGTTTCCGGAATACAGTTCGGAATACCCTGTATAACTAACGTATATAATTTTTCAGTTCTTAGATATAATTTATTACTGATACACAATAATGAAACAAAATAGACTTTATATATTTTTCTTTCTCAGGTATACTAAAAGGACGCCTTGACTTGAGTTACAAAGCATCTGAAGAGAAGCACAAAGCTCATAGGGCGTTAAGAATAATAAAATTAGGTCCAGAATTATCCGGGAATTTCACCTGTTCAGTATCAACATTCAGCAGTGAGGACAGCCAAACGAAAGAAATGCTTGTTTTTGGTGAGTACAGTTCATTTTCTAATTGAAAATTTTACCATAGTACCTATATAGACATTCTCATATAAAATAAAATTCCTTCTAATAAAGTAAAAATTTATAAGCTAAAAAAAAATTTAAAAAAAATAATTTTTTCAATAGAAAATGTATACTGTGGGTCAAGCAAGAGAGTAGAAAATCACAAAACATCCCCCTTTAGAATTTTGACTTATATGTTATGAAATGAAAGTAAAAGAAGTGCCCCCTTGAGTTTGTTCACACACTAAATTCATGAAATATCGATACCTATATTTACTTTATTTTTTTTTTGAATATTACACAAATATTTTTTTAATTGTAACGAAATAGGTATATTAAAATTACATTATATATTAAAAATTACACTAAAAAATTGTATTTTATATATAACATAATTTTCATATGCCTACAGTACGTCTGTCCGTTCTGTAGCTACGGGGTATCCGTGAGAGGGGAAACGATATTCTCTCGATGTTTTTCGTAAAAAAAACAGACGACGCGTCCCATCAATAAAAATTCAACAAATTTGCAAGTAGCCAATAAAATGAGTGGGCGGAGCGATTTGCGGTGACGCACTCGTCAAATCCTGATGTTCTTCCACATTGGACCATTGCGGAAACAAGATACTCTTTATTTCGAGTTTCAGTAACTTTACCCGGAAAGTATTTTCCGTAGTACTTGACAACCACGTAATCCAACGGCTTTGGTTTTTCCATAGTTAAATTTTCTCTTATTTTGCTTAAAGGCACATTATCCTCATCGCTTGCTCCGGATTCGTCAATTTGGACGGAACGCTTTTTTGTATTTATTACAACTTTTTTGTTTATTTTGTTATTCTTGTCTTTTTTCTTAGCTTCTAGTTTTCTTTTTCTTTCCAGTTTATTAGCTTCCAGTTTGGCTTTTTCCTCACTTTTTTTCTTGCTATATTCTTGCCACATTTGGCTTGTTACAACACTAGGTATCTTTTCTTTAGATTTCTTATTTGTCACCGGTTTTGGTTCTGGCCAGAAAAGCGCTCGTTTGGACTGGGGACGTTTGGTCCGGCTGCGGTATTGACTAATTCCACGGAACACTTCATTGGAGACTTAGGATTTTGTAAAAATGACAGGTTGGATTTTATAGGCGTTATAATTTTCATATCTAAAATCTTAATTTTAGTTTTGGAATTTGGTGGTGATTGCTTTACAATCTCAGAATTACAGTTGGGTTCTTGGGAGCTAAAATCAGGCAGTTCAATGTTTTCATCCAGATCAGGACAACCTGAAGGTGACAAGGATGTGTGTGGTATGTCATTAGTGATCGTTGGGCTTTCACTGTTTTCAGCAGTTAAGATCACGTTACCAATTGTTTCGTTATTGCAAACAGGATCCCTATTGTTATTTTCATTTATTAGTTCATAACTAATGTCGTCTTCAAATAAAATTTCTGCTTCTTTTATAGTGTTTTCAATAGTCCTTGTAGTAAATCCGCAACTTTGTTTCATTTTCTTCCAAATTTCAAACAATGATTTATCTTCTATTCGACCACTCCACTGTTCTTCAAATGAGTGCTCTTCAAAACTTTCAAGTACTTTTTGGTCTATAAAGGATTCCATAAATGCAAGGCTGTCTATATTTGTCGCCTGTACGTCGTCTTCAGATTGTTTAGGTGAATTACGAGGTGAATTAGGTTGATCATCATTTTCTGGGAAAAAATTGCTTACTACTTCGGGATCCCATGGAAAGAGTCCACATTTTTTAAATCCGTTTTGAAGGATCTCTGGAGTTACCCGATCTTTAATAGCAGCTTCTAATAGGGGAGCAAAATCTCGTCGTCTTAATATTTCTGTTGATTTTGATGTCTCCATGCGCTGACTTGCTCTTTCCAACCAGACTTTAAAGTGCGAAACACTGCAACGTCCATTGGTTGTAACAAATGTGTAGCATTTGGATATAACGCCACCAAAATTATTTGGTTTTCTGAACAGAATCTGCTAAGATGGTACGACAAGTGTGAGGAATGTCTGTCTACGAAAAATATTATGAGAAATATAACATTTTCTTTGGCCCAAGGATAAAAGACGTTTATCATATAACTATAAAAAGTATCTGAGGTCATCCACCCATTCTCTGAAACTCCTATTCCCCAATGTCTTGGTACGCTTGCAGAGAGGTCGGAAGGAATTCTTTTATAGCGAAAACTTATCATTGGTGGAGCCAAAGTTCCCGCGGCATTTCCATTTAAAAGTACTGTAAGGCTTTTCATTGCTATTTACAGATGCGTAAACTGTCTTATCACCCTTTGATGTTAAAACTTTATTTCCTTTTGGATTTAAAAAAAAGCCGACTCATCGGCATTAAAGATACGAGTAGGATCTTGTAAGACAGTTGTTAAATTATCAGCTTCTAAAAACTCGTAGACTTCAAAAAACCATCTTCTTATTTGTATTTTTTTTACAGAAGCTCTAGTCATGGTTAAATTTTGAGGCGTCCTGAGGCTTATTTCGGGATGACGACCTAAAAAGCTTTTGTACCACTTTCGCCCCAGCATATTATTATTTTTAAAGTTCTTTCTAAGCTCTTTTGCTAGTTTCGAGGCACTGGATAAAAACATTTCTTTGGTAATCGGGAACCCACTTCTTGCCATAGATATTATCCACGTAACAAGAAGATCCTCTTCAGCTTTTGAAAACATTGTAGCAGGCCCCATTTTTCTAGACTCCAGATTAATGCCCTTAAATTTATAAAGCAATGTCGTTTTGGGAACGTTGAATGTCTTTGATGCTGTCTTAACGGGCATACCATTTCTTACTGCACTAAGAGCATTTGTCATAGAGCTTTCTGGATACCGCAAAATTTTTTTGGTGGCCATCTGTAAACAATTAGAATTTATTTTATTTAAAT